>NC_035447.2:6890555-7196961 GCF_002127325.2 Helianthus annuus | reverse complement strand
TGTCGTCATACTATATCGCGTCTTAGCATCTCGCGTATTAAATTTTAAGCTTCACTTTATAACTCAATATATCATATCGTCCAAGCTTCACTTTATAACTCAATATATCATACCATCTTAATATCTCGTGTCTTAATATCGCGTGGAGCTTTTTATCCCAAAGATTTTTACAACAACAACAATAATAGATATGAATAATTAATGGGGTAGTCTAAATGTACCCCCTCTTATTACTTTTTATACTCCCTTTCCATAAAATCACTTGTAATATTTACCCCCTATACAAATCATCATTTTAAAAAATATTATTTTTGTTACAAAATAAATTCAAAAGTGTAAAAAAAGATTACAGACGTTTTTTTAATATTTATTTTTTATTTTTTATTTAAATCATATTTTTTTAAAAAGTTTTCATATATTATTTCTAAAGACACCTTCTCAAATAGTATTTTGATTATGTTTTTTATTGAACATCTTTACAAATAAATATTAACATTATTCTTAAAAAAAAAGTTTTGAACTTTCTTTTTGAAAAAGTCTATACTATATTTTTTTCTCGTCTAGTTTGTATTTTAAAGATCTTACTTTTATAATTTTTAATACTTTAGATGTGTTTATAAAATAGTTAACAATTTTTATTTATCAAAAAAGTAAATAGTTTTTCTTTTAAAATAGCGTTTACAGCCCTAGCACATATTAATCATTCAAACCATCTATGTAAGTGAACAAATAAACAACAGGTACTAAAATTATTTTATCAAACTATAAATTAACAACCTATATAAATTTAAATTTAATTAGTGTAAATAGTATGTTATAAACAAGTAAAACCAGTTTAAGACTTCGATCGATTGGAACACTTTTCTAAAGCAAAGCAAATGGATAGGGTTGATTCACAAATATTTTTCTCTTCTTCATTTAAAAAATATATTAAACTGGTTGATTTCAAAAATGTACGTGGATTTTTTTGTATTATTGTTTACACAGACTCAATGAGATACTGATCGGAGTGTCGCCTTCCGATCAAATATAATATTTGTATATCGAAATTACTCTTAACAATACGTTAGTGGTAGTAAGGGTTGTGATCGAAGGTGATGATGGTGGATGATTGTGTAGGTCCCTATACGGATCGTCGGACGAACGTGATTTCTTGTTTCAGATGTTGTAGCGAGTGCGGAATCCAAGCTACGACACAAACCGAGCGAGAGAATGTAATACACAATAAGATTCACCGTTTAAGGATTCCGTGTATTCAATTCGACATAGTTTCGGTACAATACTAGACAAATACAATGCACACCGGAACTCTCTCTCTCTCTCTACACTCTCGCTCTAGCTCATTCAAGCTCACTAAACATAGTGACAACTACCATCGAAACAGGACCTATACAACGAAAAAGACATGGACATCGAAATACATATTCAATACATCAAAATAGGCTATTACTAAAGCCTATTTCGATACATAAAAACTGAAACAATGGAATCTATTTCGATATATCTTTAGTTTCGATGCATTCTATTTCGAATTGTTAGCATTAGAGGTGTTCAAAACTCCTTGCAAATGCCCAAAAACTAGTGATATAACCCGTCCCAAACATTCAAATTCAAGTTTCAGCGCTTTGCATCAGTGGAGGGCATCGGCGACGGCCTGCGGTTATTCAAATTGGTCCCGACGCACTAAACAACTGTCTACGAGCAATTTCTTCCGACGAGGCTTTCTGGAGGGCGTCACCGACGGCCAACTAGGGCGTCAATGACTAGCTTGTTGGTGCATATGTCTGTTGACTTCGTCTTGTATCGAGTCATGTAATAGAATAGATAAACCAAGACACGTAGTACGAGAAAAATGGAAAACAGGTCGGAACTGACCAGTTCGTGCGAACTGGCCAGTCCGTGCGACCTGGACTGTCATGGTTCGTGCGAAGTGGCTTCTCCTATAAATAGAGGGTCTTGGATTGTCATTTGTAACATTGTGATTCCGGTAGCGAAGCTCTGCCGAAGTGTCTCCAGGTTGTGTAACAGTGTTATATCAATACAATCGACAGTTAAACTACTTCTAAGTGCATATCAAGCTGAATGAAGATCAAATCAATGAATTCAGCCTCTGATTTGGTCTAGAACTCTTCTGATCGACTCGTTTTGATCGATTCTCCGATCCTACAAGTGGTATCAGAGCTCAGGAGGAAGAGTTCTTATCATTTCAGCTTGTTTTCAAGGATAAAATATGTTTTCTACTCATCTTTCTACACTTTTTCTTCAAAATTTCAACGAATTTACGGTCAAAATGATCTGATTTTGTCATATAACATGTAAAACATTGTTTTAATCAATCGTTGAAAAAATCAGAACCAAATCCAACCTAAAACTTGATAAAATGGACCAGACCGCATGAAAATCATATCAGATCGTTCGAGAATGATCCAGATCGTGTGAAATTGGACTTCAGGCCGCACGAGGTGGTCCAAGTCGCTTGAAACTGATCCAGTTCGTTTGAAATCTGTCAGGTCGTGTGAAATTATCTCCCTCAGGTCATACGGTTTGAACCAGGCCGTTTGAAAGTTGAATCAGTTCGCACGAAGTGGTCCAAACAGTTTGAAAGTTTACGAGGTCGTGTGGGGTCGTATGAGTTGACATAATACAGTTCGCACGCGGAGGGTTAAGACAATTCAGGTCGTACGAAGTGTCAGATCGTTTGTGGCTTTCAGTTCGTTTCAAATTGTCAGTTCGTTTGAAAATCTGTTTTTGTGAACTTTTAAAACTGAAACATGGAAAACGAATTTTACAACGCATTTGCTACTCCGATCACTATGGCTCAGAATGTGAATTTAGAGAATGATATGGGCACTATGCAAAAACCGCCTAAGCTCATCGAGGAGTATAGTGGATGGGCGGAACGTTTTGAAAATTGGGATCAAGCGAATCACTTATAGGCGTGGGAATGTGTTGAAGAACGATATGTTAGACCGATTGATGAATACGGAGAAATTGTTGCTATTAAAGATTTAGACAATGAAGAGAAAAAGAAGTACAAAAGTGAAAAAATGATGATTAGTATTTTGCAACAAGCTATTAAGGAAGACATCTTGATTTTATTGCAACACAACGGAAGTGCACACTCAATGTGGAAAGCACTAAAAACAAAGTTTGTTGGAAGTTTAGACATGATCAAGAACAAAAAATCGCTTTTGAAGAAAGAATTTTATCTATTTCGTGGTTTGAAAACTGAAAACACCAAAATGATTATAGAGAGATATTGCAATTTGGTGGTTAACATGAAGCGATTGGATATCAAGAAAGATAGAGAAGAATGGGTTGAAAAGTTGGCCGATGCGTTACCACAAGATATTTGGGGCACGTATCTTATGATCTTGAAAAATAATGGTGAATTTGCGAATATATCACTGAGCAAATTTATTGAAAAACTCGAAGTTCAAGAGATGGAACAACGGAAGATGGAGAAAATGAAAAATTCTAATGGTGAACAGGATATTGTTTGTACTACAAAGGAAGTACTGTTGATAAGACCAACATTGCACCAAAGATCGAAACTGCATTTAATGCAAACAGTTCTTCTGGAGGGTCATCTCAAGGATTAAACAACAATAATAGATTCTTGTCATATCCATCATTTGATCCAAAATTTTCAGCAACCAGTAATGGCCAAGTACTACAATGCAACATTGCATTACATCTTCAGAATGGTCAGAATTTCTCGGAAGAGGTTGCTAAAGGTCATATGTCTTTATTGATGACCGTATTAGAGTCTTATGAAAGTTTGGTTGCGGTAAGAATTGGAAATCCTATGTTAACCAAAGAGGATTACGATCAGATTGATGCTGAGGAAATGGAGCTTATGGATATAAAGTGGTGTATGGCTAGTGTGTTGAGAAGAGCTGAGAAGTTTAAACAGATCACTAGAAGAGATGATTTCCGTGATGCTGGAACTTCACCTTTAGGCTTTGATAAATCTAAAGTTACTTGTTTTCGTTTCAGGGAGAAAGGGCACTTTAAACGAGAATGCACAAATTGCGAAGCAAGTGGAGCTCAAAATCCATTCGACAACAATGATTATCATCATAAAGCAATTTATCATCAAGTTGCTCCGCATCAACAACAATCGTCACAAACAGCACATGCTAGGAAGGATCTGATCGAAGAACCATCAAAGAAAGCTTATCTAGTTCATCAAGATGATGAAAGGATTCCAGAAGGTTTTAATTGGGATGATTATGATCCTAACAGAACTTCAAATTCTCAACATTTGTTGCTCAAATTTTTGAAGATTCAACTGCTGAAGAAGAAATGGCATATGTTTATTATGAATCTCAGCAATACAGTCCTAAAAAGAAAAAAGAAGAACCAGTTTCAAAAGAAGAGGCTTCAGAAAAAGCACCTATCTTTGATCACTCATCAGATGAAGAGAGTGATGACGATAGTGAAGAAATTCGAAAACTTGAATTTTATAAAAAAGAATTTTCACCTAATAGATATAATTTGTATTTTGCAGGTAAAATGGAAGAGATCAAAGAAAGACAAGCTGCGAAAAAGGAGAATCATAAAGCAGCAACTGTTGAGGAAAATGTTCGAGCAGGAAAGAAGCAGGTTATAGAAATTCCAGCTGTCAAGGTTGAGAAGGAAGCAGATATTGAAAAGATATCTGAGAAGTGTGAGAATTGTGATACTGTGAAAAGGCACAACAACAAATTGATTCATAACATGAACAGATTGAAAGAATCTTACGATGTTTTAAACAAAGCTATGAATCAATATAACAAATCAAGAAATGAACAAGAGATAGCTATGAAGACAATCAATGGAGCGTTCATGATGAAGCAGAAAATCATCAATCAGTACATTGAGAAATGTGCTGAACTTGAACAAAAATTGGAAACTCAGAGGATAGAAACTGAGAGGGTAAACAGGTTATTGAAAAGTTACTCATGTGCTTCTTATGTGATTGACAGGATTTATCCTACAGTAGAAGGCATGGAAGCGTTTGAAAAAGAGAAACCTGAAGTAAAGAATACTGGTAAGAAACATAGTACCGATTATACAAGGTGTCCACCTCCGCTTGAAGAAGGATATTATCCACGAAATCCTAATTCAGAAAGAGTCAAAAAGGCAACCAATTTAAAGTGGGAATCTGAACCTTCAGATGGATTGCTAGATAACATTGACGTTACATTCACTTCGTCTGACACTAATCATGAGTCCGAGTTAATTAAGAAAGTGGTCGATCAAGTGTTAGATAAAGATGAAACCGAGGAGTCGAAGTCAAAGTCTGAGTCTGAGACTTCGAGTTCATCTGTCAACAGTTCGAAATCACAAGTCAAAAGGGTTTACAATAATGATTTTCTGATATCAAAAAATAATTTGAATGACGAAACACTCAAAGTATCGTATACTTTGAATGACTCCGACAAATTATATTCTGATGAAAAATTTCCAATAAGAAGTGTTAAAACTGAAATGATTAAAAAGGTTTTCAAATTAACAGAAATTAATATTTCTGAAATAAAAGATGTAAATCTTACTGAAAAACCTAAAAAATACACTTCAAGAGTTCAACAAAGATTAAACAAGAAAAAGGGTTACAGTCCTGGTTCTGGTTATCAAAAGAAACCAAACCATAACAGTAATTTCAAAAAGAAAGGTTTAGGTTTTATTCCACCAGAAAATTATAAAAATGAGAAAACTTATAAACCAAAAACTATATTTGTTTCAGGAGCAAGTTCTGAAGAAGAGGAAAAGAGCTCATTCTGGAAGCAATCGAACAAAGAATTACTTGCTAAGAAGCAAGAGGTATTGAAGAATGAAGCTAATCATAAAAAGGAAACAAGAACTTGTTATCAATGCAAAAATGTTGGTCACATCGCCTGGAACTGTCCAATGGCAACCAACATAAAACAGGAAGTTCTTTCTAAACTCAAAGAAAAAGTTGTTGATAAAACTGAACCACCAACTCAAAAATTTAAAGTGTTTAAAAATTCTACATTTGAAGTTGGTGCGAGTTCAAAACGTTTTTACAAAAGAAAAGTGGATCCGAACAACCACAAGTGGGTTGTTAAGAAATCAGATGCATTTTCTGGCGATGAATCTGACTCGTCAAAGTCAGAGGAGCCACAAGTTGAGCTAAAAAGGGAACAGTCAGTACCGACAATGGATGATGCAAATTTTCCACCATTGTGGACTGAACATTTAAAACAAAAAGTTGGAAAAGTTAAGATTTCAAATCAATTCTTTTCTGAAAAGAAAGAATTTGATGTTGAAAAAGCCTTTAACCCTACAGTTCAAAATATTTTTGCAAAAATGGTTGACGGGAAGGTCAAAGGGGTAAAGGAATTTTATGAAAAGAACAAGAAAGGAAAGAAACCAAGTGGTGATGACTCGGAATCCGATGTTGAATCGGAATCACCCAAGGACCGTTAGGCTTGGTTGAATCTCTTTAACTGAAAAACAGACTTGTCGGAACTCCCAGGTTGGTAATTGGGGAGTAGGAATCGGCATCTTTCTTGAGAAATATCACAGTTGTGGTGGGTGGTGGTTGTTGAACATGTGGTAAAGTTTTTGATGGTTGTTCAGTGATATTTCGATTTACAAGTGATATTGTTGATAAGAACCTTCAAGTGTCATATTTTTTGAAAAATGTTTGTGTGAAAAACCTACAAGTGATTGTTCCTACAAGTGGTTAATCAAGGTCATTAAATTGAACTTGATTTAACTTTCATTCAAGTGGTTAAAGAAAAGGAAAAGTGATAGCTTTTACAAGTGGTTAAGAGAACAATGTGATGAAACCCCATGATGTGTGAAATCAACGAAACTAATTTTTCGAAAAAACCATTTTGATTAAAACAAACTTAAGTATTTTGAAATCATAATAGGAAAATAGTTTGTTGTCAGGGGGAGTTCTGATTATTTACGCCAAGTGGATGGAGAATTGAAGCAATTCACATCAGTTTGTCATTCTATTTGTACAGTTTATTGTCGTTTATTTTCAAATTTTCCTTGAAAATAAAAAATTGAAACATATTTTTGATTTTAGGGGGAGTAAAAAATTTAGAAATTTTGAAAATTTGAAAAATCAAAAAACATGATAAAATCTAAAAAGCCAAAAACATTGAAAAAAAAAAGAGTTTTGGTATGAAAAAGAGGAAATGATAGTACATCAGTGGACTATCACAACATGCTAAAGATATGGAAAGTTAAAATGTTTTTAAACGAGTCTCACTGATGATGTGCCAGTAGACTTCGCACGACTAGTAGATTGAATTTGAGATATAAACCTAAATATCAATACTTACTTATCTCGTGGGGAACATCTATCGGATATATGGGTAACCCCCGAAATCTTGTTTGAGAGATTGCTTGATTCTGAGATACTAGGTCTTTATACTGTTTGATATCTGGGGTATTTTCCTTAGTCTTCTGATATTGCGGAAGCAATGGCCTAGACTTTGTATAATACTTTACGCGCTTTAAAAGCTTCCCCTCTGCATAAAAATTGAAAAATATAGAAAGATATGAATCAATTGCAGTTGAAGAAAAGATTCCCTAAAGGGAACACACCTAAAGTCGAGCCTTCCTCTCTTTGACTGAACGGAAGTTCATACCTGAGCTCTCAAGGTCTCGCACTAACCCAGATACAGATATCAAATTGGTATACTCACCTGTGAGACTGAATCTAGGGAATTTTGATACAGGAGTATATTCTGAGGTGGGACACGCGAATAAGTTTAAGTCTTTAAAACACTAATTCGTATCTCGAATCGATTGAAACTTGTGTAGAGGTTTAAGTGGACAACAATACTGACAATCTAAGTGAATTTGTTTAAGACATAAAGTCTAAAAAGGTCAACGGTGTTGATGATATGTCTAAAAAACTGATATGATCCTCTTACACAAACTCACAAAAATATTGTCTGTAAATATTTCTTTACTGCTTTTCATTAAAAACAAAGAGTAGGAGTTTTGCGGAAAGTGTGTTTTTCCTAGAAAGTCTAGGAAGCGATCGGGGCCCTCCGATTGGTGTTTTTAATGGCTTAGATCAAATGGATGGCATTTTCGTAATATCTGAGTTATATAATTAGAGACTTTTAATATAGTGAGGGTATTTTGGTAATTGGAAGTGTTTTAAATCAGTCAAAAAACTGTCATATCAATAACCAATCCCTAAAATCATGGGATTTCCCCTCTTTCTCCCCCTCTCTCTCTCTCTCTCCCTAACCGAACCAAAGAAGAACACTATCTACGCAAGATATTCAAACTGGCTGTCCTAATATTAACCGAAAGACTGTTAATTCAGGGAAACATTTGAGAGCACATTTACAGCTAGATGAAGGAGACGTAAGTTATTTTCATACACCACTTTTTTCGTATTAAATTAGTTTACACGTTAAAAAAACATGTATTTGATTTTGGTTTATCTACATTTTTTAGTGCAGGTATGTGGTACATGTGTTTTCCAAGGATCATATGACAGGGCCTTGCTGTTAAAACACAGCGTCAAGAAATCTGCTTGCTGTTAAAACACAGTGTCAAGGAAATCTGCTTGCTGTTAAAACACAGTGTCAAGAATCCTCCAGCAATCTGCTTGCTGTTAAAACACAGTGTCAAGAAATCTGCTTGCTGTTAAAACACAGCGTCAAGAAATCTGCTTGCTGTTAAAACACATTGTCAAGAAATCTACTTGCTGTTAAAACACAGTGTCAAGAATCCTCCAGCAATCTGCTTGCTGTTAAAACACAGTGTCAAGAATCCTCCAGCAATCTGTTTGCTGTTAAAACACAGCGTCAAGAAATCTGCTTGCTGTTAAAACACAGCGTCAAGAAATCTGTTTGCTGTTAAAACACATTGTCAAGAAACACAGCGTCTTGTACGATTTAAATTGAAACTGTCAATTTGATTTAAATGGAATATTTAGTTTCCATAATTTTCTGGTTAGTTAGTTATCCTAATAAAATAATCCATAATTAAAATAATATTCAAATTACACAATTGCCCTTTTAGTTAAAATCCTTCAATGCCACATGTCGCGTTCTTATTGCTTCCTAGACTTTCTAGGAAAAACACACTTTCCGCAGGAACCCTACTCAAAAACAAAAATCCAAAAAGAATGTGTTTTAGCATAAAATTTTGAAAAAATCAAAAAGATTTTATTTCATCTTATTTTCAGCAACTGATGTTGAAAAGCTGATTTTCAAAATTCTAAGTGCTAAACATGATAAACAACAACAGGTTTGGGAGAGTTTGTTTGAAATGAGAAATGATTTTGAAATGTTTAAATGGTTCATTAATTTGAAACCAAATTTGAGTAAGTGTTTCGAATACAAGTGGTTTATTTGAGAAATGTTATACGATATCTTCAAGTGGTTTCTAAATTTGTTAAAATTTTAAAAAAATTGTGAAATTTACTTTTGGGTAGAGTATGTGCAGGTAAAAGCTTTGAGAGAGCCAGGAGACGTTCCTAAACTTGTGAAAGCTTGCAGATTATGAATTCCAGACTGCGATCACAGCTTATTGAAAGGGGGAGTCTGAAGACGAAAGAGCCAGATTCAGATATTGGAACAAAGCTCGAGATAGAAGTTGCTGATGCTGATAAACTTAAAGAAATCAAGAGATCTGATCAAGAGAGAGGATAGGGCCAGGTTGTGATTCTGAAAGAGAAGAGAGAGATTGAAGAGGATGCTTATAGAGAAAGACATTTTGGAGAGAGCGAGAAGACTGATCAAGACTGAAGACTCGACATACTGAAGACTCGTCATCATCCAAGGGGAAGTTTGTTGGTGCATATGTCTGTTGACTTCGTCTTGTATCGAGTCATGTAATAGAATAGATAAACCAAGACACGTAGTACGAGAAAAACGAGAAACAGGTCGGAACTGACCAGTTCGTGCGGTTCGTGCGAACTGGCCAGTCCGTGCGACCTGGACTGTCATGGTTCGTGCGAAGTGGCTTCTCCTATAAATAGAGGGTCTTGGATTGTCATTTGTAACGTTGTGATTCCGGTAGCGAAGCTCTGCCGAAGTGTCTCCAGCTTGTGTAACAGTGTTATATCAATACAATCGACAGTTAAACTACTTCTAAGTGCATATCAAGCTGAATGAAGATCAAATCAATGAATTCCGCCTCTGATTTGGTCTAGAACTCTTCTGATCGACTCGTCTTGATCGATTCTCCGATCCTACATAGCTCTCTAAAACCTGTTTTTCTGATCTCATCGTTTCGTGTTCCCGTTTGATCTCGTTCGCTCCCCGATGCTCCGTAAAGCTCCTGAATAGCTCCTTAAACTTCGTTAGACTTGTAGAACACAATTCTAATCCAAAGTAGGTCATTCGAAATCAAACGTAACGTAAAAGCATAAACTTAATTACGAATAATCATCGATTTTCGACCACGCATCAGATACCTACTTCAATTCGTTCCAAAATAAAAAAAAAACATTTTAAAATATTAAAAATAATAAATACAAGGCATTTAAAATACAAACTAGACGAGAAAAAAATATAATGTAGACTTTTTTCAAAAATAAAATTCAAAATTTTTTTATTATTGTTGTTATATGAAAAACGTAATTAGTAATTTATAAAGATGTTCAATAAAAGAAAACTTAATCAAAATACTATTTGAGAAAGTGTAAACAATATCTGGAAACTTTTTAAAAAAATATGGTTTTTAAATAAACATAAAAAAACAAACAATTTAAAAAAAAAAAACTTCTATAATATATTTTTACACTTTTGAATTTGTCTTATAACAAAAAAGAATACTTTTAAAAAAATATGACTCGTTTAGGGCATAAATATGACAAGTTTAAATGTGATTTTATGAAAAGGGGTATAAAAAGTAATAAGAGTAGGTACATTTAGTAGCCCTATAATTAATTAATGTGTATCTCATGTAATTAATTAGCCCAACTTGATTAACTTAATTATCTCAACTTCATTAACTCAACCATGTTGAAGAGACATTTATATAAAATTACAATTGTGCTTATCTAAGATGCAATAGATATCATATCATACTTAATTACTTATAAATATAATTTATGAATATTATCATACTTACAATATATACATCCTTAACCCTACTCTTAAATCTTCATTTTTATTCACCATGGGACTTCAACCATAAACGACCTAAAAGAAACACTATTATATACACACAATGATATTATTAGGCTATGAGTCCTTCGGTGAAAAAAGGTTAAGATATTAGTTAAGGACTTGTGATTCTATTATTCTCTAGCTTTTCCCTAATGAAAAGGTAGTCGGTTCTATATGTATGTGTATTCCTTTCATGAAACAAGTTCACATGTGGTTGATTTCATAGCCATGTATTCACATTCTACACTTGGACGAGATATCCATATGATGAGTTGCCTTTAATAATGACGTAATAATCTAAAGAAACACCAAACTAATCAGGTGATTAGTTTGTGATTTTTGCCTTGACAAATAAAGGTTAATCTTCTTTGACAAATAGTCAACACACCGGAAGCTCGTTACAAGGAGGAGATAGGGGGTTCTCCTTGTAACCACCCTCCGGTGTGAGAATAAGTATCTGTTTTGAAGATAATAGTGTGTGTATAAAGTGAGAGAGCAAGAGAGCGGTCCTTAAACCTGGAAGTGGAGTTCACTATTTATAGCCGAGGTGGTTTGTGAAGGAGATGGGCTGATGGTCCTTAGGCCTGTAGTCGACAACAAGGAATATCCCTTTTGTCTTCTCTGCCACGAGTCCATGACTATTGGTGCTTTTAGGCGAGAGGGTAGCTGGCGCATGCTGAATGGATCCACGTATCCTGACAATTATCCTTGTTGTATGGTCCGTCATCAGCAGCTAAGTGGAGATCGTGGAGCAGTGGTCGGCACACGTTGATTGGTGCCACGTGTGCGTCCTTGTGGACCTTTTTGTCCCCTGTACGATTGTCTATCGTGCAGCATGATTAGATACAGCCTTTTGGATGCTCATTGGCCCACTGCTCTGCCACTTGTACCTTTGGTACTTGTCCGAGGTTTACCTGCGCTTCTTTCCTCCGCGCGACATCCGGGAATATCCCGTGTAGCCAGCGCAAGGTCCAGGAAGTCAGGGTTTTCATCCAAGGAGTTAAGTGTCAAATATGATCTTGTGTTGGTCCTGACCCCGCACGCGACTTGGATTATACTTGATTAGTCGGCGCAAGGTCGGGGAAGTTACCAAATTTGTCTGATATGAGTATGGTCTCGCGCGCGACCTGAGGTTGACTCGGATAGTCGGCGCAGAATTTAGGACCATACCCCTTCATAATCGTACCAAACAACTTGTTTTAAGGTATCAGTATCAATTCTAGTCACCATTCGTAAACCCTTCCATGGTGTGGTGATCATGATTTTTATAGAAGATGTGATAAAAGACACACCCTTTAATTACGTTCGGCTTTCGTGACTATAATTTGTAGGGCAAGCCCACTCAACACTGCACTGAATCTCCCAAACAAGACACATGGAGGTTACTTTAAGCCATAAAAGAATTTTTCTAAATGAAAAACGCATGTGGCTGCTCCATTATATACATCAAGTTGATGAAATGCCTAAATATAGGGATGGAAAATGGGCTGAGTTTTGGATGGGTATTAGTTATCTTGTCGTATACATGATTATAAAATTGTGTCTGATACCCCGTCACATACCATCGAGTTACCCGGTTATCAATTACTCAATTGGTATTTTTATACCTACGTACGGGTATCGGTATCGGATATATACGTATTAGTTTGAAAACAATTTCCTTTGGAGTTCGCAAGTATATTTTCACTATTATTAGTTTTATATAACTTATTAAATAAGGAAGCTGTAATATAAAACGGTAGTTGATTAGTAGATTATTCTATTCTACAACATCAAAGAAAAATAAAAAGAAAAGGCTTCTGTGTATCAGGGGCGCAGGTTACAAGGGGCGGGAGGGGGCGGCCGACCCCCCGAACTTTTCGCTCAGTAGTGGAGAGTATGTAGTTTTCGTATAGAAATTTTTAGGTATATACGTTTTCGACCCCCCGATTTTATAGAATTTTTTGGGTATATACGTTTTCGACCCCACGGTGGGAAATCTCAAGCTTCGCCACTGCTGTGTATGGTTCGTGTAAATGAATATATATGTTTTGGATCATCAGGTTGAGTATCAGCTAATACAATACTCGTTTCATAGCCGTATTTAAAAAAAAACTATCTCATATCCGGTCGAATACCTAAGTGATCCAGGTTTGCTTTGATTGCCGTCCAGAACCAACTGTAGGTAGAACTAATGAAATAGAATGAAAAAATAGAGAGAACATTTTGCAATGGAATAAAATGTCTCAAAGTAGTCCATCCACACGTTATACTAATGTCTTGCTCACTCACGCCTACTATATAAATGAACAAGAGAAAATAAGTTTTTACCATCATTGTATTCAAGCTATTTACTGATTCGAGTATAACACTACAATTATTAGGTTAATCAATGTTTTGAAAACTAGTTTTTACACCATACTAGGTTGGGTTCAAATCAAACGGATGACTAGTCAACCCTGTAATTCTATAAAAATACGACTTCAACTTAAAAAATAATCCAATACTTCATATTTCCATAATCAAACAGGTTCAAGGCATTGGAGTGATGAACAGTGGCGGACCCAGAAATTATTTGCTGGGGTGCGGATGAGGTGTTCAACCATATTTTCAAGGGATGCGGTCGACTTTTTTTGCCTAAAATATACACTAATTTTTTTCAAGGGGTGCGGCCGCCCACCCTGGCCAAAGGGTAGGTCCGCCACTGGTGTTGAATGCTTCAAATTCATAATCATTTAAGATGAAATTCACTATCATCGCCATCCTCATCAACAAAAGCATAACAATTTATGTTTCCTACAATGTAAAAATAAGAAGTTACCAAAAATCGTAATATATTAAAATTACGTAAGATAAGTTATATATATAAAACATTGAAGTTAATAGCTTCATTCTACGTTCTATTAGTTTTTTGAGTTTTTTATAAGCTAAAATTAAGTTCAACAACACTTTCTACGTTCTATTAGTTTTTTGAGTTTTATATAAGCCAAAATTAAGTTTAACAACACAAAATAAGTTTTAAACTTAAACCAAATACAATATTATTAGCATTGTAATCAACATTCAAATATGTCATAGATATCAAATTACACTCCTAAATACATTAGTTTTTTTTTTTTGTAATATATTCTAATGTTTATAATATTAAAATATATTACAGATAAAATAATCCGAGGTAAGCCGACCCAAACTACCAAGCAAGCCAAATCGAGCCAATTCGGCTCGTTACGAGCCAAGCCGAGCTAGGTTCACTTTCTAATCAAGTCGGCTCGACTTAGTTTAATACCGAGTCATATCAAGCAAGCTTTTTTCAAGCTAAATTCGAATGAGCTATGAGCCGCAGGGTTTATGGACAACTCTAGCATACACATACGCACGTTTTATTTTATTATTTTCAGAATTAAGATGTTAGGTTTAAAAGTAAAGTGACATACATATACACTATTTTTATTATTTATCAGAATTAAGATGTTACGTTTAAAACTGAAGTGGTTGGATGTGATACTAGTGTATGGTGTTTTCAACAATCTGTTCTATGCATTGATTACTTCATTTCTTGAAATGACAATTCTATTTTGATGACCGATTTGGCCCTTTTGATATGTCTATCATCAAAATATTATTATTATTTTATTTGATATATTATTTTCAATCATTTAATTGTTTTAACAACACTAATTTACTCTTAAGACTAAAGGGTATGGAGAGCCCCATCCTTAGGGGGTTCGGGGCGTCTTCGGGGACTTCAAGCGGGGAGGGATTTTGCCGATTAGGGGGGTACCGCCATTAAGGCGGGGGATGAAATCGGGGAAGCAAATGGGGGTGGAGGCACCGAAGAGAGGGGGAGGAGAGAGAGAGGAGAGAGAGAGGGGGGACCAATCAATGCTTTTTTTTTTTTTTTTTAAAAAGAAAAAAAACCAATTCACCTAAGAGGGGAGTGCCGCCATCAATTTAGGGTGTTAGGGGAGTTTAAGAGGGGAGTTGACGTGGCACACGAGGATTGGTTTCGCGTAAGAGAGGGGACTCACCTATTAGGTGAGCACCCCCTTCACCCTTAAGAGGGTGATGGACCTAGGGGTGGGGGATGAACCTCTTTGTATATATATATGTATGTATAGGTATATGTGAGAGAAGGAGAGAGGAGGTGGGAGCGTCGAGTTCGGCTGGTGGGAGCCGATGTTGCCGGGCTTGGGGCGGCGGGGCTCCATACCGTCTAGTCTAATAATCACTGATACTTGTTTGCACTATTAGAAGACATCTTACCACAAAACTAATATCCTTTACAACATTTTCAGTCATTTACTATTTAACTATTTTGGTGAGATATACATTTATTTATTTGTTCTTTTTGTTATCTCTATTTAACATGTCTACTTATTATAGTTATTTACACTGTGGCTACATCATATGTCCAATTAATGGTCAAATAAAGAAACTCATCTCAAAAGGAACATCTGCCACTGGATTAAAAGGAGAGGCTCAGTATGTTTACTATAAGGGTGTAAGGAGTGGTTAAACACTTTAAAGTGGCAAACCAAAAAACCGACCAATCAGAGCGCGCCATGTCAATTAGGCAAAAGTGTTTAAACTTTGCTGAAAAGTGTTGGCAATGATTTAAACACTTGCTGAAGTGGTAAACTTTTATTATTATTTTTTTTTGTGCACTATTTTATTTATATAAATAAAGTTAGAATATATACATTAAATTTAAAAACAATAAACTTTCATAAATTAAATTAAAAACATCAAAGTTACACTAAAGTAAAAAACAATAAAATTACATTAACATGAAACAATTTAAACTAGTCTTCGTCAGAATCGACCAAAAGATGGGGTAAATCTTGACTTGCGAGATGATCTATGAGATCGTGTTTGAGTCTCCAATGGGTGTCTTCATTCATCAACTCGCCCAGCACCGTATCGTCTAGAGCCGGCTCGACCGGAGGATCCCGAATGTGCACCGGTGCTATCGCCTTTCCATCATCTTTCAAAATCATGTTGTGTAAAATAATACAAGTGTACACGACATTCCTAATTTTTTTAACCGATCTTGCTCGCATCGGTCGACTCAATACACCCCATTTCGCCTTCAAAACACCAAAAGCCCGTTCGACGTCTTTTCTTGCCGCCTCATGTTGCCTCTTGAATTTCTTTTCGTTTACTTCGTGAGGGTAAGGGATCGACTTCACAAACACGGACCACGAAGGGTAGATTCCATCCACGAGCAAATAACCACGTTTGTATAAATGGTTGTTAACGTAAAATGGACATTTTGGCGCGGTTCCATTTCGTTCCGTTAAAAATAACGAAGATTGTTGTAGAACATTGATATCATTTTGAGAACCGGGTGGACCGGCAAAAGCATGCCAAAACCATAAGTCTTGAGAAGCAACCGCTTCGAGCATAACAGTCGGGTATCGATGATCTCCTCACATATATTGGCCTCGATACTCTGTCGGACAAAAAGGCCAAACGAAATGGGTGCAATCAAGGCTACCGAACATACCTGGAAGGTGATGTTTTTCCTCATGAGCTTGGTATAAAAGTGCCATGTCGTGGCTTGTCGGTCTACGTAAGAACTCTGGACCGTATATTTTGCAAACCGTGTCACAAAAATATTCTAGGCACTCGCGGGAAGTTCTTTCGGCCATATGCAAGTACTCATCGTTCTCGTCTGGAGTGTTTCCAGTTGCGAGCTGTTTAATAGCCGATGTCACCTTTTGCAAGGGCGTAAAGCCCTTCCTACCTCGCGCATCGGGGGGCTCTACAAACCACGGGTCGTTCTCTTCCACATCGGACACAATTTTTAGAAACAAACGTTTCGACATACGGAACCTATGCCGAAAGATATCTTCGTTGTACTTCGGGTCTTCGACAAAATAATCCGCCATGAGTGTCTCATGCCCCTCCTCACGTTGACGTTCAATATATCTCCTTCGGTTAGATGTGCCGGTATCTTGAAGTTCGGCTTCTTCGATGAGATTTTGAAAAAAAAAAAGAATGCTACTATCGGATGAATCGTCGCTACTCATGGGTGGGAACCATAACGGGAGTTCATCCGCCATTTTGTATGGTAAACTTTTGGGAGGAATTGGTGGTATTTTTTGGTTTGGTTGAGTATAAATTTGAAGGTATATGGTTAAATGGTTTAGTGTTATATTTATAGTTTAATTTTTTAAAGAAAAATTATTTTTTTTAAACGGTAATATAACCGTTGGAGTGGCCCCCACATCAAAACCCATCATGTTTTCCGAGTCGGTAAAGGGTTGCCGATTTCACAACTTTGCCGCATCGCCAAATGGTTGGCGGCGGTGTTTGCCGATCGGCAAACATCGTTGCCGAGCTTCCCCGCATGCCACACCGTATACCCTAAGGGCAAACTATATGGTTTTAGAGGGGAACAAGGTCGGATGGGGGAAGAGAGCTTATGGATGGGGAAAATGGAGTATGAAATCATGACCTAATAACTAAATAATATGTATTATAATTATCTAAATTTTATAATTTTACACACACACATATATGTATGTATTTAAGTATAGACAAAAAAATCAAATACAAGTTAGATTAATGTTCAAAACGTACGAAGCAAGTGAATTTGGAAAAACTCACTGTGGCATTCATGTAAATACTTCAAACTTTCGTTTCTTTCTTATCCTCCACTCTTCAAGTTTTGTGTCCTAACCCTATCATGAATTCCGTTAACGATGGCATAGATTGTCACACAAGTTCCTCCTTCTCTACCTTTGCTCGTCGTTCTTCAACAGAGTATATCGCTACGCTGTCAATTTTCTTAAATTTTGTGCATCGGTTCTATGAGTTTTTGGACTTAGATGATTGACGATTATGGTTTCTTTTTAGATTTCATTACTAACTATTAGATTAGTTTGTTTTGAGTGATGTACAACTTACATGTACTGTATCTTAAATTGAATATTTTGAAACAGTTTTCTATTTTGAAGCAATTTTTTATTTCAAGATTAGAGGTGGCGATTTTGATTTCAAAATCGATTTTGAAGAATATGAATAGAGATTGTGATTTGAATTTTCAAAATTAAAGGATTTGGTTTATAAAATTGGGAAAAAGTGAACCTGACGAAGAAAATACCATAATTACTCTCTTAAAGTAATTATACTACTTTTTTCTTCATCGTCGACGTACTATGTAATTACTGTAGAGTAATTAGAGTAAAGTAATTACTCTAAAGTAATTATATTTAACATTACGCCACTATCCATTTCTTTAATTCTTTCACTTCGCACGCTTCTCACGAGATGGCTATTTGTACGTGAACATTACTCCACACACATCTAAATAGCACAATAAAAAATCGATAAACAATAAACAAGCTGAGTTCGAGCCGACTCAAGCTTGAAGACCTATTTATGATCCAAACTTCAGCTAAAGCCCTCCTAATAAACGAGCCTAACTCAATTCTAAACAAGCTCTAACTCGTCTTGACTTTTTTTTGAACGACAAATTTGGATCACTGACGAACCACTGGAGTATCATCGTACCACCAACGGAACCACCCAATTATATCTATCTCCACTAGGCATAATGCCTATACACAAATTCAGAAGTAAACCCAATAAATTCGAGAAAACTCTCTAGTGGGAATCGAACCCAAGACCTATTGGTCTCAAAGTCTTATCCCACTCCTAAGATACTACTATGCTATAAAGGCATGGACGGCTTGACTTGTTTATACTTGAATAAAACATGCTTGTTAAAAAAAAGTTTATTTCTCAACAATTTCAAAGAAACTGCTGAAGTTAGGATTTATAAGTTTATATTCTTATAATTTTAAGCCCAAAATCTAGAGTTACTTATTATTCAATATTATAAAATTGTTGAATTTAGCAGGAACTTCGAAATTCTGAAATTTGGATTTCTTTGTGATTTTTCTCTTAACATTATTTTATTTTGTTTTTACTTAGGACAAAACAAATGGCTATTATTTTATAAAGACACCTTCCTCATTGGTTTAGTGAATAATCCACTTTTCAAGAAATTACGGCTACTATATTCTATTCATCTGTGTTAAGCACATATTTTCGGATTAAGAAATTGAACGCATAAATTTTCTTAGATTTAGGTGAAAGTGCTTAGTTTATTTAAATATATATACATATATTTATACCACAGATCGTGATTAGTTTATTTGAAAAACGCTCTTTAATCGCCCTATTCACTGTTGAGGAGGTTAAAGATGTGCGATCGAGCTTGAGACCCGATGGATTTATTTTTCATTTGATTAAACATTTTCGAAGTATTTTTCGTTTACTAAACATTTTTGAAGTATTTAAAAAAAATGTATTTTTACTTTCCTTTATAATTTACTAGTATTAAGCCCTTGCGTTGCAACGGTTGTTGTAAAACTGTGTCAAGTAGTACCAATTGCTATACCAGTGGTCAGCGACCACCAACACCGGAAAAGCTCGTAAAAACAAAAAAATAACGCCGAGCGAAAAGCAAACGTAAAAACTTTGTTCTACAAATCTATATAATATATTAGATTATGATAAAATAACATGCATATCATCACCACCAAAATAATATTTGATATATTTAAAAATGTAAATATGTTATAGTATTAATCTCAAAAAATAAATTTACATTATACATCATATAAATATGAATAATGTCACAAAATATATATTTCAAATGAAAGGTTTATTTTTTAAACAATAAAGCTACAAATTTACATTACTAAACAATAGTTAAAGAAATATAAATATAAAGCTTAAAAGTTTTCGGGTAAACAGGTATATAGTTCCGGGTAATCGGGTCGAGTATCATCTAATCTCATATCCATCCCATACCTACGAAATATTTTTTTTTCCATACCCATACCCGTCCCAGTGTCCGTCGCGTATTGAGTATACCTGTCCCAAATGCTTCGGGTTTTGGGTATACCCGTCAGGCTTGGGTATTTTTGCCATACCTATTCGAGATATGTATATTTTACATAAACTTTTTCTTCCTATAACTAGAACTCTTCGTTTTATAGCCACAACCATTATGCAGCCCACTTTCGCAGCCCACTTTCGCAGCCCATGAGTAACCAATATAAACAACCAGGAGCCCACTTACTTTGCAGCCCATATACTCTCGCCTCTAAACAAACAATTACATTACATTCAATAAGAAAATATACACCAAACAAACAATTACATTCAATAAGAAAACATACACAAATTACTTAGGAATTGAGTATTTGAAATAAGAAAACATACACAAATTACTTAGGAATTGAGTATTTGAGTTGGTACATTTTAACAACCAATTTGTTCGAATAAAAACACCATTAGACAAAGGTTGAACCTCAATTTGTTGGAACATCGAGTAGCAACGAACTCTTTGAAATAGGGTGTAATCGGCTTTACTTCCATGTACATGCAATCCTTGGTAGACATCGACTTCAAAATCTCTATGAATAATCATTACAATCTATAAAGTCCCTTATTTAGCGTGGATGTTGTCGTTACTCGTTAGTAATGCTCATCTGTATGCATGAATCATAATGTTGTATATTTGGACTTGGTAAAATGGGAATATCTGGGCACGGGTAAATTTTTAGTACGGGTTGGTTTGCATGGCACGGGTTGAATTGTCTGAACTGAAACACTTTTAGTCCTGATTAATAATGTTGGTTGGTACTTCAAATTGATTTTGTATTCAAAGTTACATGATATATATTTATTGTGTGAGAACAATGATTAGTAAATATATATTTTAATATTTTGGATTATGAAATTTAGTAGCTTAAATGTATTTAAAATACCAATTTGGGTTACTTTGGGTTTGTCTGTGATCTGGTGTGTTCATTTGGCCTCTTGTATGGTATTTTCATAAACATCTAGTTGATACAATCCAAATCAACATTTATAACTAAAGCTATTCACAAAATCGATAATCAAGGTCTATCAAAAAGATTAACCACTCGAAAAGACGATGCTTTGGTTATACTTAGATGATAAACGAATTTTGTGGTTCATTTATGCTTATATGTGTATACAAAACTGAAGCAAATGAAGCCAATCGAAAGGACGACGGTTTAGTTATATTTTGTGGTTCAATTATGCTTAGGGTGAAAGGGGTGCTCAAGAGTTCAACCCCTTCTACACCTAATCTTATTGTAATATCTTATCTGCATCACTTGAATCCCCACGATCACTTGAATCCCCACGAGATTCAAGGTCTTGTGGCGTTGTTCTAGCTCTATTACTTGAACTGCACGCTTCCCAATAAAATTCCACAAGTATCAATTTTAAGTAAATGAACCCAAACATCATTTACTTACAACTTTATTTAATTTAATTATTTTATTTCAATATCATATACTATTTTTAAATAACGTTAATGAACACGTTAGTTTTTAATTGCATTTATCAAATGAAATGAGCTTGAATTAAATTAAGCACGAACAAGTTAACCGAATTAACTAAAATGGTTTCTCATCATCATAAAAAAAATAATAAATAAATAAAAACTGTTCACAAATAATTTCCAATTAATTAATGTATGTTTTTTCTCTTCCAAAACCTAATTGGATTTATTAAATGAAATAAGCTTGAGTTAAACAAAGCCCATATTCGATTAATCGAACTAACAAAAATGGTTTATCATATAACCAAAGAAACCCGAACCGTGAATAAGATTAAAAATCCAAACACTTGGTTGTAGGTTGTTTTTTAGGTTTGGGTGTGGTTTAAACCCCTATGGGCTTTATAGTATCACGTCAGAGCCACGTATGCACCACGTAAGTGAGGGCTTTTATCGTTAACTTGCACGGTATGATTTAAAGCCCTTTTAAAGCTCCTCTATTAAACAAAATACAAAAAACAAAAATTAAGAGAAAAAAATTGATTGGCTGAAAACAATGGATCCCCCCTGCAGTTGCCATTAGCGCTCGTTACTGGGATGAAGCCCTCTCAATGCCCCCCCCCCCTCTTTGGCTCACAGGGGTGGCTATGGGGCGTTAAAGGGCGCTATTCTTACTGATTTAGCCAGGGATGGTATACCACAGCCCTTGACCTTATGGCAACCCAAAACCGATTTACCCTGTTGTTTGGACAAGTAAATGGTTGCCTTGGGGGGAAAAAGAAGGGAAAACCACGAAAATGGCCAAGACAACGCTGTCTTTTCCAAATTGACCAATTGAAACCCCTCACCAAGCCGTTTCCACATGCTGAAACGGTACAATAAATCCTTTCAACGCCCACCCAACCATTCAACGCCACGTGTCCGACAAAACCTGTAATGGCTTGAAGGCATTTCAGAGAACGCCACGTGTCCGGCTATTGTTGAAAGAACTTAGCCAAGCCGTTTCAATCGGCTCCTGTTGAAAGAACTTAGCCGAGTACCTTCAGTGAGCCAAGCCGTGTGCTCCTGTACCGGCTTAAGCCAACTGAAACGGCTCGGAGCAGCTGAGACGGCACAAACAATGGGGGGAAACGGCTTGGCTTGCAGCGGTGGGGTCCACGTGTGTACGGTAACGGCTCGGCTCCAACCCAAGCACACGGCTTGGCTCACTGAAGGTACTTGGCTAAGTTCTTTCAACAGGAGCCGATTGAAACGGCTTGGCTAAGTTCTTTCAACAATGGTCGGACACGTGGCGTTCTCTGAAACGCCTTTAAGCCGTTACAGGTTTTGTCAGACACGTGGTGTTGAATGGTTGGCTGGGCATTGAAAGGATTCCTTGTGCCGTTTCAGCATGTGGAAACGGCTTGATGAGGGGTGTCAATTGGCCAATTTAGAAAAGACGGGTTAAATTGGCCATTTCGTGGTTTTCCCAAAAAATACCAAAAATAGGTATATGTATGTCAGGGTCCATGAGAGCTTCTCAACACCTTTTTGCATTTACTCCATTCCAAAATGTGGTGGCATTGAATCATTGATGGCCAAAAGGTGCAACCAAACCAAACCCAACCCAACCCTAATTTAATGGTGCAAAAGGCTTTGAATGCTATATGGCCAACAACATGCCTCGTTACATGTAGGTTTCTATATCATTATTTTGTGAATTTTTTTTTTTTCAATCTTCAAAGAATTCAAATTTATGTTTCATGTTTTTCTACTTAGCCTTTTTTTTAAGAATGGCAGTTTCAATAAAAAAACAAGCAAGTATCTAGGTAACGGCACTTTAATCCATTGAGAAATCAAGACCCAAACTAGGTGCACATACTTTTGGGTCTTAAAGAGACGTTCATACTTTTAAAGCGCGGTCAACGGTTCATTTATTTATAGGATGCTGAGACATAATTTTGATTAATCTGCGTCAGAAGAGGGTTTGTATATATATTGTATGTTGATCAAATCATACCGAAACTTCTAATCGGCTTATCTCTAACATGAACTATATGATGTTAATACAATTATTTTTGTGGTTTCCCAATAATGTTTCAAAAACATTTACTTTTGCTATACCGAAAAGATCATGTTTGATACACATCATTGTCACTTTAATGATATGAATATTAACAAAGTAATTGGACAAATTTCTGGATTTATCGAAACCATGTGCTTTTGGAGGACTTTGCATTACATGCATACGTCGTTGAAAAGATAGATACGGCTACTCCTGCTTTTGACTTTTCACAATCTCAACTCGTGCCTTTATTATTTTGACTTTGGCTTTACATCATACTTTGACTTTTTTTTTTTTTTTAATTTGGATATGTTGGTGTTTGTATGGGTATATCTTATTAATTTTTTTATATATATGTATCGTGTTTTTTTAAATAACGTGTCCTTCAAAATATCAAGCCCTAGCCGGTAGTCCTTCTCGTTCACCCCCCAAGACTGCCCCTGCAGGTTATCGTCTTGACATGTTGAACCGGTCTAGACTCAAGTTTCCATATTTGGTTAATGTTATTAATCCACATGAAAAATAAAATACTTTATACTTAGTTATAAATCAATGTCGAATTGATAAATTAGTTCGTTTAGTTAACTATTCGAGTATATGTCATAGAATAAGAGCATCAAGGGCCTAGTCCATGTTCAAGATCCTAGGTTTTACCTTTCGTTAGTTCATTGTCCTGTAGTCAAACTTTTTAATTTTATACGTTTCTTAAATCCTTTTTTAAAGTCTAAAGTAGTTATATTTATATAACATCTTTATTTATATAATCATATATTAACCTCTATTTCTTTTAATAATATCTACAGTCAATCAAAACATGCCATAGAAAGGACAATCATATTAAATAAAATAAAATTGAAAAGTATATATAGACCGGCTTTATGAATTTATTAACACAACCATTTCTTCTTAAATTGTTACAAAAAAAAATAATAATAACATTTATTTGTCATCATATATTATACAAATCTACTCCTCTTTAAGCTTCATCCAACAAATACCTTTTGGCTTTTGTACCCACCTAAAAGGCCATCAATGGCCAACCCTACAACAACCGCCACCACCACCATCCATCCACCGTCCAAACGCCGTAAACTTTCCGACGACCACCACTCTCTGCTACCAGGGCTGCCGGACCACATAGCCCATTTATGTCTATCTCTAGTCTCCCCCTCCACCTTATATTCCGTTTGCCGGTCATGGCGCCGCCTCCTCTACTCCGCCACCTTCCCACCTTTCCGATCACTTTACACCCTCTCTCTACCCACAACAACCGCCGGCACCGCCGCTCACGGCAGCGCCGGCGAAGTTCTCACTCTCTCCTCATTTGACCCAATTTCTTCAAAATGGATCACCATCACTTCCCCACCACTACCACCGTTCCTCCACCGCCTCTCCCACCGCCACCCGTCGTTCATTTCCCGGAGTTTACCAATTCAATCTTTTACCGTCTCCGGCAACCTTGTTCTCATCGCCGCCACCTCCGTTCACCGGAATATTCCCATTCCCGCCTTTTCACACCCAATTATCTTCAACCCATTAACCAACACATGGTCCTCCGGTCCTCCACTATCAACCCCAAGACGGTGGTGCGCCGCCGGAGCTTTTCAAGACATGGTGGTTGTTGCTAGTGGCGTTGGTTCTCACTACACCGAGACTGTTGCTCGATCTGTTGAGAAATGGGTAGTTCGAAAAATTGAATCTTTTGATCAGAAACGAAGAGATTTTAATGGGAATTGTGAAAAGATTCAATCTTTGATGATTCCGGAGATAAAAATTGAATCTTTTGATGAGCAAAGAAATGGGAATTTGAAAAAGATTCAATCTTTGGAATGTTTGGAGATAAAAACTGATTCTTTTGAAGAGAAACGTAGAGATTATAATGGGAATTGTGGAAAGATTGAATCTTTTAAATATTCGGAGCTAAAAACTGAATCTTTTGATCAGAAACGAAATGGGAATTGCGAGAAGATCCGGTTTTTAGCTCCGAAAAACTTAAAGATTGAATCTTTTTACGATTCTCGTTTGAATAACTGTGAAAAGATTCAATCTTTTAAATTTTCGGAGCTAAAAACTCAATCTTTTGATCAGAAATGTAATCGGTTTCTAGCTCCGAAAAATTCAAAGATTGAATCCTTTTGCAATTCCCATTTGAATGATTGTGAAAAGATTCAATCTTTTAATTTTTCGGAGCTAAAAACAGAATCTTTTGTTGGGAATTGCGAAACGATTCAGTTTCTTGCTCCAAAAATATCTAATATTGAATCTTTTCGCAATTCTCACTTAGCTTCTTTGCAAAAGATTCAATCTTTGAAATTTTCGGAGCTAAAAACTGAATCTTTTGATGAGAAACTAAATGGGAATTGCGCAAAGACTCAATCTTTCGAAATTCCGGAGCTAAAAACCGAATCTTTTTACGATAAACGAAGTGGGAATTCCAAAAAGATTCAATCATTAACAATCCCGGAGCTAAAAACCGAATCTTTTGATGAGAAACAAGATGGGAATTGGATAAAAATGCGATCTTTAAAGAACTCAAAACTTTGTAGAGAACCCATTGATGCCATTGGATGGAAAGGGAAGCTTTGTATGGTAAATGTGAAAGGTGATTTCACAAAAGAAGGCTTTATTTACAATCTTGATTCCGATGAGTGGGCGGAGATGCCGGTGGGGATGTTGGGTGGTTGGAGAGGTCCGGTGGCGGCAATGGAGGAGGCGACAATGTATGTGGTGGATGAATCAAGAGGGGTGTTGAGAAGATACAATGAGGATGTTGATAATTGGTCGGAAGTTATGGTGGATGAGAGGTTGAAAGGGGCGGAGTACATTGCCGCCGGTGGTGGTAAAGTGTGTGTTGTGTGTGAAAACCATGTTGGGATTGTAGTGGTGGATGTGGCGGTGGTGCCGCCACGGTTGCGGGTGGTGGAGATGGCTCCGGGACATGAAATCTTGGGTGTTTATATTATGCCGAGGATGTGTTTGCCGGAATTTTGATCTCCGATGAGTGTATTAGAGTCCAAAGAATACCTTTTCAATCATACATTATTTTATTAGTTGATTGTTTAGTTGGTTATAGTAAATAATATAAAGTATTTAAAATGTCAAACACTTGTATAGTTGAATTTGATACAAGAAAGTTTGTGGTTTGAAAAGTATAAGTATATGTCTAAATAAAAAATATCAACCGGCAATGATGCATGCTTATGGAGCACTAAAAATAAAAAAGTAGTTATGTTATGACCCTGTCGCTATGTGTTATGTATTGGCTTCGTCCAGGCTTTATAGCGGAAAAAGAAAAGCATTACCACGTAGGTTTCAAGATGTGTTAAGGGGTAGGTGCGTCCATCACTCATAACTCACTCACAATTTTCAATAAAGTTTCGTTATATCATCAAGTATTATTTCATTACTAGTAATGGATTTTCGTGAAAATTTTCCTCACTTGTGATGGAATTCCATCACTCACAACCTATTTTTTTTATTTTTAAATTATAAATTAACAATAAAACAATAAAATTATAAATTTCATTTAAGTTAAAAACAATATTTCTAGAAATATTTGAGACTACAATAAAATTAAAAACATACATAAAGAAAACCTACTCCTCGTCCGAGCCAGGAAATTCCAAACCTAAAGAACCTACAAGTTCAATTAAACCGTATCTCAACCGAAAGTGAATTTCTTCATCACGCAAGTCTTGTAGGAGGATCCGGTACCTAATCTGGAGATATTGCACGTCCGTCTTCTTTGATTAGCATATTGTGCAATATGATACATGCATATACTATGCTATGTATTGTTTTCTTATTCATTGCACGAACCGGTCGGTTTAGTATGCCCCATCTACCCTTTAAAATACCAAAAGCCCTCTCAACATCTTTTCTTGCCGATTCTTGCAACCTTATGAACGCCTTTTCTTTAGTCTCGACAGGAAATGAAGGAGCTTTCACAAAAACAGACCATGATGGGTAGATACCATCCACAAGAAGAAAGCCTCGTCTGTAATATCTTCTGTTAACATAGAATGGACAGAAGGGTGCGGTACCATCCGTTATGGTTTGAAACAACGGCGACGTGTGTAAAACATTGATGTCGTTGTTTGAACCTGGAACACCAGAATATGAATGCCAAAACCATAAATCATTCGACGTCACCGCTTCAAATATGATAATTGGTCTTTTAAGTAAAAACTCTTTTACGTAAAAACTCTTTACCATAAATCTCTTGCGAAGACAACTTGTTGGAATTATCATGGCAATAAAATTAAGTTTATTTGTGGCTTGACTGTCATACAGTAGTTTATATGATATATATGTTGGAGTTTTGTGGAACATTATATCATAGTTGGTATTTCCTTTGTTTATATACATGTATGTGAAAATAAAATAAACAAACAAATTGGAAAAATAAATAAAGAGAGCAAACAACATTGTGTTCGAGAAAATGGTTATGCTTGATTGCTTGGAAAAAATAAAATTTTAGTTTGGTTGGGCTCAAAAATTGAGAATTAATATTGGGCTTCAAAAATTGAGAATTTTTATTGGGCTAAACAGATTTTAACTCCGGCTATAGGATCTACTGGGCTGTGGTCTTAACAGCAATGTGGAGCATTTGGCGGGTGCGAAACGCGGCCGTTTTTTAATCAAGAATTCCTTCGGTGACAACAATGGTCGAAGAAACGAAGACACTAAGCTATCTTTGGGTAAAGCAACAGTCCAAAGTGCCGGGTCTTCGGTGGGAAGATTGGAAAGCCTTTAACATTCGTAGTTTAGGTTAATTGGGATGTAAGGCTTCGGTTTGGTTTTCTATTTTCTTCCTCTCGGTTTATGTTATTATGTTGGTTGTAATCGTTTAGCTAGCACCTAGCTAGTTGATGTATAAATTAATTGTTTTGTGGACGTTCAAAAAAAAAAAGGAAACCAATGTATCATGTATCAACACTTCAGCAGGGTTGTTACGATAAATTCCTATATGAATCCATCCTTTCACTACAACCATTAATTGTTTTCATTGTTTCCTTAATCACAACTGTTATTACGGCTGATGAGCTTGACGGGCCATAATAAAGTTATAGCAATACATCTTAATACGAACATGTGAACAGTATTGTTTTTCAAAATTAAAGTTTTAGAATACCAACAACCAGTTAAAGAATAAAAGTAGAACAATACGAGCTAAACATAATCTTATGTTTGTATCAAACACAAATATTTGTGTCGTATATTGGTTCACGTGTTTATTTTTAAGATTTGTCATTTTAAGTTTACGAATTTCATAATAGTAGGGTAAAAAAAGAAAGTGACGCTAGAAGGAGGGCTTGAACCTCCGACCTTGTGGTTAACAGCCACACGCTCTAACCAACTGAGCTATTCCAGCTTCTTGTTTGAAAAACGAACAAACATTCAATAAATACGAAAACTCCAACATGTGAGATTCTAAAGTTTTTCATACTTTCGCCCGAATAAGTATAGAAAAAATGAACTTGAAGAATAAATAAATATTTGCACACCCAATTAAAAATCCTTTATACATAATCAGTAATTCAAGACTTAAAAAACAAACGATTATCAATCTCTAAGGAGAGCTATGAATCACAATGGTCGAGTATTGGTGATTTTAATCGTATACATGTTGTAAATCGGGTCTCATATCTGACGCAATACCCGTCAGGTATTTGCCGGATAATTACTCATCGTGTATCTTATATACCTTTTAATTTGTCAATAAATACTTGTTAATTTCTAGTACATTTCTTTTTTACTATTATAATTATGTTATATATTTTATTTATACCTTACACACATAAGTTTTTATCATAAGTAAATAATATCAGTATAATATTTAATATTAATTCACAATATACAAAATATAAATAAATTTACCAAATACATTTTCTAAAAAGAAAATTTAATTTTCCACATAACAAACCTACTAAAATAAAACATTAATAGATAAGGGTTAAGATAAAATAAAAATAAGAATAAAATATCTTCAGGTATACGGTTTGGGTAAAGAAGTATATGGTTTCGGGTAATCAAGCTAGATATCATCTAACAGCATACCCGTGAAAATTTTTTAAATTAATCTCATGCCCGTCGGATTTTGGGTATGACCATCCTGGATGTTTCGGGTTTCAAGACACAAGAGCTCGGTTTTGTTTTGTCATCACTGAAAACAACCCACAAATGCTACAAAATCCCTTGAAAAACGGATGATCTAATCGAAAGCATCATTCCCGACTCATAATCAGAATGATTAAATGAATGCTCTTCACCTTTTTAAATCAAAACTATAAAGCACACGTACAAGATTCTTTCAACCTACTAAACTAGAGAGAATACATAACAATCTTCATCTATCTAACCATTTTCAATCGTCCCTGATCTATAATCATCTTGCATCTTGTTTAGTTGAAACCTCTTAAACCAAAGTTTGAAGAGTTTTTTAATTAGGAACCTTATAGCAAGGGAATTTTTGTCTCAAGTTAGGGTCAGCTCTTTGAAGCTTGTCTCGTCTAAGAGTTCGGTCTGTTCTAGTTTGAAAAAGAGGTTGATCTTTTAAGGGTTTTTTTACATATTTCCCCCTCCTAAGATAGCTTATTACATATATCCCCAACCAAAAAATTCAATTACATATTTCCCCTCCCTAACCCATATATTTTACATATTTCCCCTCTTTAACCTATATATATTACATATTTCCCATATTAATTAAAATTTCTCTTATTCAATTACTATTTTACCCTTCATTATTAAATGAGTATTTACATATTTCCATTTCTAATATCATCAATTACATCTTTCCCCAATTCTTCTACTTGCTACTCTTCTAAAATAATACCATAATACTTATAATAAATTGATTCAATAAAGCATAAACTTCAAAAAATGCAATCACTTGTTCATAATCGACTAGTTTTATTCCCGGAGACGTTGCATCGGGATTCTTAGCAGCTTTTGTTTGCTGCTAAATTAACAATATACAAACAATTTTAATGGTTAACAAAACAGTGTGAACGAATTTATAGTCTCTAAGTAGCATGACATAATCCATTAGCCTCTTAGGACCTGCTGCTCCGTTGCAATTGCAGTCCTTGATTTTTATTTTTCTAAGTGGTCCACATGAATCATGATGATATAGTTTTCATTAGTTATCTCATCTTATAAAATGAAGCTATTAAATAATATGAAGCCATTAACTTTTCTATTCTTTCGAATTTTTAATCAAACCACTGTATCCCAATTCTTGGTTTTCTTAACCCATTATATAACATTATGCCTTGCCGTTCTTGTCCTCCGATTAGTTTTCCGGCTTCAGGTGAAACTTTCAAATGAAATCTCCAACCTGTTATAGATCGGTAACCGGTTATCACTTTAGATTAAACTCTGTTATAGATCTGAAATTTCTCACTAATTGAAAAAAGAAACCTTCAGTTGAAAACTCTGTTACAGATCGGTAACCAGTTCTCACTACTCGAGCATTCTTTGTCTGTTAAGGAATACCCAGTGACAACGGCGGTAAGACCAGAAGTTTCATCAACATATACTGCCTAAAACTCGAAAAAGCTTTGCGAAAATCGGTTGCAAGAAGAAAGGGAGGGGAAGAAGAAGATGTAGAGGGAAGAGGAAACAATATGAAGATTATGGGAATAAGAAGGGTAACTGAGTAATTTCTCAAAAAATGGGGAAATATGTAATTGAATTTTTTGGTTGGGGATATATGTAATAAGCTCTCTTAGGAGGGGGAAATATGTAAAAAACCCTTTTTTTAAGATTGTGATATAGAGTCGAGGGTTTGGAATTCTATTTTAATTATTAGGTTTCTTGCCCTTGAAGCTGTCGGTTTCCTAGATAAAGGGCAAAAGGTCGTGCACAACAATTTCTCAACGCCGAAGAACCAAAGTTTTGTTTTTAGTAGAATTGGATTTGCTATTCAAAGGGGCGATTGCGGCGCAGCTTGTTGTCCGTTTACCTGTCATTGTTATGTAATTGTGGTTATTTAAATGAAAACTCAACTCGATTTATTTTTTAATTATTTCGTTCATATACACATATATAATTAACTTTATGATTATTTGTAACCATATTAAACACTATAAAAGAAGCAACTTAATTATGCATATATGAGTTGTAATGTTTGCTTTGGGAGTGTTTCAAAAAAAAAGAAAATTTTCTTTTTTAACCCTAAAGTTTTAATGTTTAACAATTTAAGTTTAAACTTCTAATCTTTGTTTTTTTTAACCCTAAACTTTTAATCTTTGACAATTTACCCTAAAGTTTTATTCTTTGACAATTTAAATTTAAAAATTTTTAATCTTTGTTTCCTTTTAACCCTAAAGTTTTAATCTTTGACAATTTAAGTTTAAAGTTTTAATCTTTGGTAATTTAACCCCTTTGATTAATTTGATTTTTTACTTCTAATTCACTAATTCAAAAGTTTCTATCTTTTGCGATTTAACCATTTTGATTTTTTTTTACTTATGTGTTTTAATCTTGGCTTTGTGGGTTTTTCAAAGAAAAAATGGTTATGCATATGGTTGTTGTAACCTTCGCTTTGGGGGTTTTTCAAAAAAAAATTGATTTTTTACTTTTCACCCAAAAGTATTTCATATATTACTTTTAACTCAAAACTATTTGTTTTTTTTTACTTTTAACACAAAACTTTTTATCTTTTGCAATCCATCCTCTCAACTTTTTTTGCTTTCAACTTTGTTTCTTTATAGTTTTCATTTTCCGCAAATTTTCCGCTTTATGCTTCGTTCTAAATTTTGTGACTTAACACATCGCAACGTGCGTCTTTGGTTTAGCGTTTTCACGTTTCGTTCTAAATTTTGCGAGTTAACACGACGCAACGTAACGTGTTCAACTTAGCGTGCGTCTTTGATTTTTACTTCGTCTATTTTTTTCCCGTTTGACAGGTTCAACGTAACGTGCGCGTCCTAAATTGACTTAGTTATAACTAAAGAATCCCCGCCGCATTGCGGCGGGTCGTAATTCTAGTTATATATTATGTAGTTATCTTTTTATCATACTTATTATATATAACTAGTGCTTTTAAATGACGCGCGTTGCGCGAAAGGCATTGGTGTTTTCGATCATGGGGTATGGTGGGGCGGGGGTTTGGGGCATGAGTTGACACGTGGACTTCGAGCCCCCCGCTGGTAAGTGACGTGTTGGGTCGGTATGGCGGGGCGTGGCTAGCCCGCGTGGGTTGGCCAGTTTTATAAAAATTTAAAAAAACCTAAAATAAAAAAATACACAGAATTAAAAAAAAAGCCTAAAATTATTATTAAAAGTTCCTAAAAATTACAAAATTCTACAAAAAAAAGATTACAAAATTAAAAAAAAAAGCCTAAAGCGTTAGGTAGATTTCGAACAGGGCGAGCTTGTCAAACGGCTTCCGCTCCTTGCCCCGGAACTGGATGTTGGCCACCGCCACCCGGTCTTCGTGACTTATATCACCGCTCGAGACGCTATCGTAGTAGGCTTTAAAATGGTCGAGCTTCGGTCGTAGCTCGCGCCACTTGTGTTGGCACGCATTTAAATTGTGTCGGTCGTTCCCCACGTTGTGCCGGTAGTTAGCGAAAGCTTCTGGCCAGTAACGGGTCTCACTGGGTTGGCGGCCCTTCATCACGTTGTGCCGGTATCAAGTGTGGGTAGCGGGTTCGGGTAGATGGAGTGAAGGTTTGGAGTAGCGATGTGGACATGCGGTGGGGTTGGGGGGTTTTATAGTGACTTGGGTGAACTGTTTGGATTGGCCAAACGGTTATTTTTTAAAATTTAAACCTAGCCGCTATGGCCTAGCCAACCCAGCCAATGAGAGCCGGCCACAGAGGACCGCTACACATGCCAAACGCCCGGACTGAAACTCCCGCCCAAGAGGCCACACCGAAACCCAAGCCCACCCGAGGTGGTGACTTGGGCATTTGTACCCAACCCACACCCCAACCCTCGCCCCATACCCTATAATCTAATAAATGAATATAAGGTGTTCTTCAATATAATAAAAAAATTGAATGAAATTTATCATATATGAATATTGCATTTATTATGTGATTTCATATATAATATATGGAAAAAAATATAATAATTATGTAAATGATATGTTTGGGTGCAAGCTTGTCTATTAAATGAGCTTAAAATTAGACGAACACCATTTAAGCTTGACTCGGTTTGTCTTTTATGTAATCTTTTTAGGGTTTAACTAGCTTAAGACCAGTGTGTTACACGGGTGGTCTCAAAAAAATATATTATTTAATGGTGTTTTCATAAATGTTTTAATGAAAGATTTGTTTCAGTATTAGTACTAAAGTAAATATAAAATTACACTTAATGAAAATAAATGAATATGAAATGTGACTTGGACATTATGGCTTCGGCTCATCGTGTTTATTTCTTTTTATGACCCATTACATGACCAAGCCCATTGCCACAGATCGGTGTCTATAGACCACAACTACCGTGGCTCGAAACCCATAACCCCACTGTACGTGTGTTATATACAATATGTGTACAAAGTAGACCAAACATGTACGCACGGTTTGATCACGACCCGAATTACAACACAACGTTCATAGACTGCCGCAACAAAAGAAAAAAAAGTTGACATTTAAATGATTCAAAACGATAACTCATCAAATGTAATTATAAATAGGTGTGATGAAAAAGAATAATTATAAATATAAATTTTAAAATGAAAAAAATGTTTCGCTATTTATGTAAATAGTAAACTATAATGAACTGATAGTTATGTAAATTCAATCTTGACTTTGTTTATCAATAATTGATGCATAAAGGGGGTTGCCCAACTAACTTATCAAGTAATTCATGCAAAGAAATATTTATAAATTCACATGCACTTTAGGGTCTTGAGAATCGTTGGCCATTTGAACCAATATAAATATCTACTGGCGTTGAAGTCCATGTAGATCATCATTTTCGTTCTATGCCTTTCCAAACTTAGGCTTCACCTTCTGGACCAAATATTAAAGCACCAACAAAACTTTAGAATGAAAAGGTAACATAAAGCATTGATGAAGCATGTCGGAATTAAATCACAACATACCACTATATTTTGCGCTTGAATATATGAAAACTCATGTTGTATCAACTATATCCGCTTCCAGGAACCCCCATTATTTCCGTTTCAATATTAGCAGCCTGATAAATTCATATATATCTAATTAGTGTCAATCAGATTGTAGTTTTAAACCCGAAACTATAAGAAGATTATTAAAGCACCAAACAAAACTTTAGAATGAAAAGGTAACATAAAGCATTGATAAAGCATATCAGAACTAAATCACAACATACCACTATATTAAGTTCTCGTGTGTTACACAGGTGGACCAACAACAAAATATTTTATTTAACAATGTTTACATAAAGCTTTTTAATGAAATAAATGTTGAACTACTAATGTGACTATAAAACTGCACTAAATTGAAATAAATAAATAAATACGACAAAAATGAAAGAAATGTTCCATTACTGACAAAAACAAATACGAAATAATCACAAGTGCTGCTTTAAACTTATTGTTTCGATCTATTCTTCACCAACAAATAACTCATAGCTTTGATTTCTTTCACAACTTTCACCAAAGACACCGCTTGATTAAACATTTATCCTTTCGCATACGTCACACACACCAAATAGCAGTCAGAATAACGGCGTGGAATGCTTTCTTCTTCTTCCTATAACCTTGAATAAAATCGTGTAACCCAAGAAAATCATGTAAGCTGAAAGCATGGTCTAAAAAATTAATACGTATTGCCATGAGTGGAGGAAATATTGAAAATTAAATTTTCTAACATTATAGAAAGGGTATATTCCCATTCAAGGGTTTACACCTTTATAAAACAGAGGGAGTATTATCTACAAAAGCATAACTTCATATGCAAGATTTATAAGGCGGCTTACCATTTTCATATTCCAGAACTTGAAGTATAAAGAAAAACTAACATAAAAAGTTATAAAAAAAGGGAAGCCTTATATCTTTCCTGTTAACAAATGTAAATGAACTCATTATTACACACAAAATCATACCTTATCAAAGAGCTTGACAACCTTAGCTTCAGTTGTAGAATTTTCTTTATATCCCATCCATCCATAACTCATGAATCTCCTAACTGTAATATGCTACAGCAAGTAAGCAATTACCAAAATACCCATGAATAGCAATTACACAAATAATGGCTTTGTCCAACTCGTGAATGTATATTTATTTGTTATTTTTCAATATCCACTCTTCCTACACGTGTATATAGAAAAAATAGAATCCTCGGATCTAAGCATAAGTGGTACAGTTGTTAAAGGAAAAAAATTGAATAACTACAGAAAAGTTATTAAACAGTTAAACCCAAAAACATTGTCTATGTACACTTCTATCGTTAATAAGAACAGATGGTTATTGTAGCTTTAAATCCAAATGTTAAATAAAAACCATACCCTATTCATGATGCGCCAATCCTATAAGTCTGTTATTGCCAGCGTTGTCTGCTTCTTGAAGACAGCTTCAAACATATAAAAAGTTTTTTTATAGCTAAAAACTTTCCAACCATCTGTACATATAATAAAAAATGTTTTGACCAGAAGTGGAACTCGTTGAAAGTTGTAAAAATTAGAAGTTTTGCCAAATTCCAACTTTTCTACACCACATTTAAACATAAGCAAGAAAAAATCTCAAGTTTTAACCAAAAATTCCCATTAATTATTATAACTTTGATGAAATTGATATCATAATAGATTAACTTCAACAAAAAAAAATTAAAAAAATAAACCAAATTAAAATATCATTTGTTTCAACATTTAAGTCCAAGGGTAATGACCTGTGTATGTTGCGCCACGGGTAATGAAGGTGAAAATATGACCAACCAAAGGCTAGCCAACACATTTGGACCAGCACTAACATTACCCATTTTGACACAAACCACTTGCCAAAACAATATTTTGCAACCTCAAATGCTTATTTTTAGGTAAAGCAAAAAAAAAAAAAAAACATATACAACACAAGTTAATTAAAACAAAAATTACTAAATAACTTACAGATTTAGTGTTAATGCAGCTTGACGTGATGTCGTGGGTCACGCAAATTTAATCCCCAAACAACTATAGATAGTGGTAGTAGGGTATCGAACTCAAGGAGTATGTGGAAGATGTGTCGATTATATAGCTTTGTACTTAAACTAATTATTAGACTAAATTGCAGAAAATTAAAATTCAAGAGTTTGGATTGTTGTTTTTGAAAACTAAATTAAAAACTAATTCAAATCAAAGTTGGTTGTAAAACAAATTAGGAGAAAACAATGATCACCTTAGGTTTCAGTTTCTTTAAACAATTGTGTGTAATTCAACTAGAAAGAGTTACATAGACATAACTCGTGTATAAATGATTGAAGTGATAAAATGGAACAAAGTACTCGGATTATATAAACGCGAGGTTGTTTCCCGATGACCAATTAATCAATAACCAACCCTAACCCTTCCCGTGATATCTCGATTGCCAACGGCACCAAGAACGTACGATTAAGACTAGAAATTGCAATATTAATTAACAAACTACAAACAATCAAACATACACCATGACATTCAAGCAACGCAAGTTATCATTCTAGAAATGCAGAAATTAAACACACAAAAGTTCAAGAAACATTCACCTAAGATGATCACCGAAGAGTTTAGCCAGACATGGTTCGGTGAATCATCATCATAATCAAACTATTGTTCATACGAATCGAAATTACAAACCGAATGTTAGAAATTGTTCACAAACCCAGCCACAAGCCAAAAATCGCCCCAATGATGTCCTAGAACCGTCCAATGATGAGAGATATCCAAAAGACACTCAAAAACTGATTTAAATGAGGGCAGTTACACTTTGATCGCAGCTTCCACCATAAATTACGGCTCCACCGTAATTTACGGTGGACATTGTTCTTTTACGGCATGAATAAACTGTGTTACGGTGGAGAAGAAAGTAAAATCCAGGTCCACCGTAAATTACGGTGGAGCCGTAATTTACGGTGGTGAGCTGCCTTGACTTCTTTGTTGTGTCTCTTGTTCCACGCTCGACCCGTTCTTCACCAAAGCCTCCAAAGCTGCGTTTACTCCATCTTTTAGCTCCTAAACTGCACCTGAAACATAAGCACCGTAGTTATCTAATTCAAGATAATTACACGATTAAGTGGATGATTATTTCGTCTTTTAATATGCTTAAGGGTTGTCCAAAGGACCACCCGTCACATCCCCACACTTAACCGTTGCTTGTCCCAAGCAACTCATCCAAATGATTTCAAAACAAGTGATCAAATCAAACCAAGCAAAGCATGCAATCTCTTTACCAACCCCTTTTTAACACCCAAGCAATGCACCCCTCTCAAATTCTCTCCTCTCGGCTACAAGTGAAAAACTAGCAAAGATAAGCTAGACACACACTAGGCAAACGGGTGGTTGCACAATCATAAGCTTGTACCTAAATCGATCATTCTCCTACAATGGGTCAAACATGAATGCAAATCAAAGGGACTTCAAGGTTGTAACGCGGCTAGGTGTATAGGTAGGAAATGGAATATATATGAAGTAGCGAAAATTCGACCCGGTCTTTTTATTACAAACAAAAACAAACTACAAACAAACGCACTACTATATACAAGACAATTAAGTCCCTTTTTTTTCTTTTCATTGCTTTTTTTTTTCAAACAAACAACCATACGATAACGCATTAACCATATCTACTTCAAACTAGCCAAACTACTAATACTATCACTAACACTATCCGACCGGGTCAAATTTGGGTAAATTTTAAGGAAGTAGCTAGGGGAAACAAATGATAAGCTTCACAGGCACAAAATGGGCAACTAAATGTCCAAACCCCCGCCCCTCTCACTACCATGCTCATATATATACTTATGAGGTCCAACCCCCCAAGTCCCACACTCGCTCACACCATCGACGAGGCTACCTAATGCCCTTATCCTTTCTACATTCATGTTTAACTAAGGATTCAAATCGCATTCAAGCACAAGTTCTAATGCACCCCCACCCGTAGCCACTCTCATCAAAGACAATTATTTATGTACAAGTGTGGCTACAACTCTCACCAAGAACGAAAAAGGTATCAAGGGTTGCCGGTCCATCAACTTGGGGTTAAGTTAGGGCGTTCAAAATTTCACATCATTTCGCTTGGCTCAAAATTTTTCAAAAAACCTCAAAATTTCCCCCCCATCCCCACACTTGGGATACATTGACCCCAATGTATGGCTTTGGGAGGCTTTGATCACTAAACTCAATCACCATCAACAAAAGCTTGTTTTCTCAAACCCCAAATTTCTTTTTGTATTTTTCATTTTATATTTTTTTATGTTTTTTTTTCTTTAAACACGACACCACCAACAAACACCAACCCAACAATCACCCACATACTCAAACACCACCCATCCTCCCAACCATAACCAACATAAAATCAACAAATATGTACAAACTATACACAAGAGAGAATACCACCTGATTAATAGTAGCGCGGTCCCGGAGGTCCAAAGATGGATGACATCATATCATTCCACTCTCCAAATCCGAATGCGCCACTGCTACTCCCTGCTTGTTGTTGTGCTCCCTCCTGTTGCCTTGGGTCAAGCCACTGAGAATGGTGGAGTGGTGGAGTCGGATATGAAATGCTACCATCATAAGGCGGCAATGAAGCATAGTCCACATGTTGTGGATCTTCAACAACCGGCCTTCCGGCATGCCAATCCGCATGCATCCGCCTCATCTGATCATCATGATATCTATTATTGGTATCCACCTCTAGAGAATATGCGAAAGTACGGTTCCATGCCTCATTGCGATCGAAGCTATGTTTTAACGACCGCTCTATGCTTGCACTATTCCTCGTGTTTTGATCATACAACGTCCTCTCCGACCCCGACCATGTATCGAAAATAGATGCCGGCGGACGTTGACTTTCAATCACCTCTTGCATTGAACCACTATAAGCCCACCCCGGCTCATAAGGTTGCTGCGCATAGTCATAGAACATACCACCGTGACCTCCACCAAAACCCCCTAGACCAACATTTGCACCACCATGCGGCTCGTCCGCATAATCTTCGTCCCCGCTCGGAACCATTTCTACATCACTTTCCGGCTCATCCGGCTCTCCAGGTAACAACTCTCTTGCACCCAATTTTAATGCCCTCCACCGTTGACCTTCCGATTTCAACTTATGATAGCGTTCCGACTGAGTATACGTCCACACATTCCCCAACCTATCCAATGTAAAAGGTTGGTGCCTTTTCGTCAAACCTCGGTCTTCGGATGTTAACGCTTTCTGTTGTTTCATCAAACCCGTAATTATGCGACAGTACGGGACGATGTCTCTTCCATATTTGTTCCGGCAGATCCATAAGTGGTGCATGATAAGGTAACGTATCGGGAAGCGTGGGGACCCATGCATCAACGAATAAAGAACGGGTATCTCTGGGTACCTCACCTGTTCTTTGTCTCCCCTTCTTGGAATGACATTGAGAAGGCAGATTGTATGCAGCAATTTAGCTTCAATCTTCAAGTTCTTCCGGTATAGAATACCACTGTATCTACCGGGCCAAAACAATGCTGCCAACATGTCGTTCCATCTCACATGCTTTTCTGGTTTAAGCAATAAGTCATCAAGTGTGGGAATCATGTACTCCTTAGCCGGGAGACTGTCATACTTCCCCAGTCTCTTCAACGTGTCGAATGACATCTCCACCGGTACCCCATGTACCTTCCCAATCAACTTCATCTGTGATGGCTTGTTGAAATTGTGACATTGTAAGGTTGCCATCCACTCTTGAATCTCTGTCATAAACAGGTTACTCTTGTCTTTGTCGAAGCATTTAAGCGCCCCTTCCCAACCTAAAGCGCGAAACTTAGCAAACACCCCGAACTGGCCAAATTGGGGCTCATCAACTTCTTTCTCACAAATAAACGCGGCTGCCTTGTTTTTCAACTTGTTCATGCAATCATTGTAAAGTGTTGGCTGCCAAATCTCGGGTTGATCATCCAAAGACCCCGAGTTCCATACCGGCTTTTCACTCGGGTCTAACGCCATCTCTTCTTCGCCTTCACTTTCGCTTTCACTAACCCTACCCATATATTGCCTCTTCTTTGATGGTTGCTCCTTTTGTTTGCCCTTGCCTTTTGATGAAGATGAACTTGATCCCGCTTGTTCCTTTGTCCTTGCCATTTCCTACACACATGAGTCAAACAACAAAAGCAAACACCAAATTAAACACTCACTTCAAAGTCATCCCCACACTTGCTTGTTATCATGGTTGTAGATGTTAGTGAACCAAAAGTGTATCAAGAATTTTTCAAAAATTGGGCATGATGTCTCTACAATGTAGAACATCCCAAAAGTTCACTACTTTAACCACATATCCTACATCTACAACCACAAACCACGTTCAATAATCAATTTCATAATCATCTCTTAACAACAAGCAAGTGGGCAAGAGCAAATAACCTAAATCACCTTACTTTTTACAATGTATCACCACAATATAACAAAATAAGCGTTCATACCTTGTTTCAAGATGGAAGAGTGCTTGTGAAACCAAAAAAATCCAAAACCCCCAAATTATCTCAAACTAGGGTTTCGAATTCGGACCCCAAAATTGCGTTTTCTCTGAAATCTCTCCTCACAATCACAAAGCTTGTGAAAAATTAGTCAAGTTAGACCAAGATTTCACTTGATTTGGACAGGAATTTGGAAAGTTATGGAGGATGGAAGGTTTGGGAAGAAGAAGAACTATGGAGGAGTGGTGGGTTTATTTGAGAGAGATATGATGGTGAGGGAAAGTGAAAGAGAATGAGTGGATGGGGAAGTATTCACGTGACCAGGTTTGTTTTATTATATTTTATTATTATTTTTTTTTATCTATGTGCGGAACCCCAAACGACCGACATAAGTTTTCCGCGTACCGTAATTTACGGTCTCACCGTAAATTACGGTGAGACCTGAACATCATTTTCTCACCGTAGCACAGTAGACTTGCACCGTAAACCCCCACCAATTTCAACTTCCACCGTAAATTACGGTATGACCGTAATTTACGGTAAACACTGAACCTCAAATCTTTCATCGTAACTCAGGAGGATTTTACCGTAAAGCCCAAAACTTTTGAACACCCACCGTAAATTACGGCTGTACCGTAATTTACGGTGCTCACTGGGCATCTCTTCTTTGATAAAAATTGAGGTTTTATGTGAAACATTTTTTTGATTTTTAATTTTTTTTCTATTTTTTTTCTTTTTAATTTTTTCAAAAACTTGTAAAAATTACCCTACCCCCTCAAAAATCCCGTGTTGTCCTCAACACAATGTAAGAGCAATTCGTGACCCGAACATCCCCACACTTGTTTCGAACACGGACTTCGAGGAACTATGGCAATTGTGCAAATATACAAAACAAAACAAAACAAAACTACTATGTACACTACCACCAAACCTGGGCCTCTCATGGTTGTTCCTCATCGACCGGGCGTAAGATATAGCCCGCTTTGTCAAGCTCCAAGTTGTTGATGTCATTTCCTTCCAAGTACGGCTTCAAGCGGTGACCGTTCACCGTTTGTTGTTTCAACGTTTGCTCATCTTGGATGTCCACATCACCAAATCGCCCAACTCTTCGAATAACATACGGACCCATCCATTTGCTTTTAAGCTTGCCCGCGAACATCTTCAATCGTGAGTTGTACAACCACACTTTCTGCCCCACTTCGAACGTTTTCTTGCGCAATTTCGCATCATGCACTTTCTTTAGTTTATCCTTATAAGCCGATGCACATTCGTACGCCTCATCTCGAATCTCTTCTATCTCGCTCAATTGCAACTTCCTCAACTTACCCGCCTCATCGTAATCCGCGTTGACTGTCTTGATCGCCCAATGCGCCCGATGCGCCAACTCCATTGGCAAGTGACAACCCTTACCATACACCATCCGGTAAGGTGTTGTGCCAATCGGAGTCTTGTAGGCCGTACGGTACGCCCACAAAGCATCATCCAACTTGCTCGACCAATCCTTTCTATCCGTTCTTACCGTCTTCATGAGGATCTCCTTGATTTGACGGTTGGACACTTCGACTTGTCCACTCGTTTGCGGATGGTAAGGTGTGGCTACTCGGTGGTTCACGCTATACCTCTTCAATAATTTTCCGAAGTTGAAGTTCTTGAAATGTGAACCACCATCACTTATAATAACCCGCGGGATTCCAAAGCGAGAGAAGATATTGGATTGAACAAATTTACAAACAACCGAATGGTCGTTCGTTCGTGTTACAATAGCCTCAATCCACTTCGAGACATAATCCACCGCCACAAGAATATAAAGAAAGCCATTCGAATTCGGAAACGGACCCATAAAATCTATTCCCCAAACATCAAATATCTCTACAACCAAGATTGGTTGTAGTGGCATCTCATCCCTCTTCGATATGCTACCCATCTTTTGGCAGTTTATACAATTCCGGGCGAACTCAATTGCATCCTTAAAAATAGTGGGCCAATAAAACCCACAAGATAGTACCCGATAGCCGGTTTTATGCCCACTAAAATGACCCCCGCAAGCGGACGAATGGGCATGAGTTAAGATTTCCAACACTTCCGTCTCGGGCACACACCTCCGTATAACTTGATCCGGTCCGATCTTGAAGAGATCCGGCTCATCCCAAATGTATTGCCTCACTTGGACCATAAATTGTTGACGACGCTTTTTGGTCCAATGAGTTGGAATGGCACCCGTGGCTAAATAGTTGACGTAATGAGCGTACCACGGTGCAACGAAAGTGGAAACGGCTAACAACTGCTCATCGGGGAAACTTTCATTAATCTCACTTACATCGTCGGTCCCTTCCACCGGAATCCGAGACAAATGATCCGCTACTACATTCTCACTTCCCTTCTTGTCTCGGATCTCTAAATCGAACTCTTGTAATAATAAGACCCACCGAATCAAACGCGGCTTCGCATCCTTTTTCTCCATCAAGTACCGAACCGCACTATGATCCGAATAAACCACTACCTTGCTTCCCCAAATATACGAGCGAAACTTATCCAAAGCATACACCACCGCTAGTAATTCCTTCTCGGTTGTGGTGTAGTTAAGTTGCGCTTCGGATAAAGTTTTGCCTGCATAGTAAATAACCACCGGTTTCTTGTCAACCCGTTGACCCAAAACTGCACCAATAGTGGTTTCGCTTGCATCACACATTATCTCGAACGGCTTTGACCAATCGGGTGGTTGCAAGATAGGCGCCTTGACCAAGTGTTCCTTCAAAACAGTGAAAGCTTGCATACACTCGTTAGTAAAATCAAACGGGACATCTTTTAATAACAAATTACATAAGGGTTTGGTGATAACACTAAAACCCTTAATGAAACGTCGATAAAAACCCGCGTGTCCCAAGAATGACCTTACACCCTTAACATTTTTAGGAGGTGGCAAAGACGATATTACCCGTATCTTTGCCTTATCCACCTCCATCCCCCTTTCTGAAATCACATGCCCCAACACAATGCCCTCTTGCACCATGAAATGGCTTTTCTCCCAACTTAGCACTAAATTTTTCTCAACGCACCTTTTCAAAACCTTTTGCAATTCGTTGAGACAAGCATCAAAAGTAGTGCCAAAAATGGAGAAATCATCCATAAATACTTCGAGCGACTCTCCAACCATGTCCGAGAAAATACTCATCATACATCGTTGGAACGTTGCCGGAGCATTACACAAGCCAAATGGCATTCGTCTAAACGCAAAGGTGCCATATGGACATGTGAAGGTGGTCTTGTGTTGGTCATCCGGGTGTATGGCGATTTGATTATAACTCGAATACCCATCTAAGAAGCAATAATATTTTTGACCCGACAATTTTTCAATAATTTGGTCAATGAAAGGTAGCGGGAAATGGTCCTTAGAAGTGGCGGCATTCAGTTTTCGGTAGTCAATACACACCCGCCACCCGGTAACCGGTCGGGTGGCAATTTGTTCACCACTTTCATCCTTGACTACTTGAATGCCGGCCTTCTTAGGCACAACTTGGGTGGGACTCACCCAAGCACTATCCGAAATCGGATAGATGATTCCCGCATCCAACCATTTAATTACCTCTTTTTTTACTACCTCCCTTAGGTTCGGGTTCAACCGCCTTTGAGCTTCTCGTGTCGGTTTGGCGTCTTCGTTCGTGATAATTTTATGCATGACAATGGATGGACTAATTCCTTTGAGGTCGGCAATCGTCCATCCAATAGCACCCTTGTTCGCTCTTAAAACCTCCATCAATGCTTGCTCTTGTGCCCACTCCAAATTAGAGGCAATAATGACCGGTAAAGTGTCATTATCCCCTAGGAATACATACTTCAAATGGTTAGGCAAGTCCTTGAGCTCCAACTTTGGTGCTTCCTCCAATGATGGTTTTGTACCCGAATCGATCTCCACCGGTAAACCCTCGAATTGATGGGTCCATGGTGGTCTACCTTCTTTCATTGCCATAGCATCTTGTGCTTCCTCTTCAACCCGTAGTGCATAAGCATGTACCTGTTCAGAAAAGTCACACAGGCAAATATCCAAACCATCCTCCTCATACTCATGCGGGTTGCATCCATCTACTATGTCTGCCATGAAACACTCATCAACACCGTTAGCATTAGAATTGTTAGTAAAAACATTCAAACGCATTTTTCGATTTCCAAACGCCATATCAACTGTACCAAATCTACAATCAATAATAGCATGTGCGGTGCTTAAAAATGGCCGACCCAAAACTATATTTTGTTGTTGCTTAGGGTCCGCCGATGAGTAATCCAAGACTAAGAAGTCCACCGGGTAATAAAACTCATCAATTTTTACAATAACATTTTGAACCATACCCCAGGGCAACTTATGAGACAAATCGGCCAAAACAACCGTCGTCTCCACCCTTGCTAATGGACCAAAGTCATATTGGTCGTATAAGCCCCCCGGTAAAATGCTAACTCCGGCTCCAAGATCTAGCAACGCCTTAGCCATTTGAAAATTACCAACTTGTACATTAATCAATGGCGTACCCGGATCTTGGAGCTTAGGAGGAAGCTCTCCATTCAACACCGCACTTACTTGCCCGGTCAAATCCACCCGCTTAGGCACTTTCTTTTTGTTTTGCCTTTTTTGTGTACATAATTCTTTTAAGAATTTTGCATAAGCGGGGACTTGTTTTATTGCATCGAGGAGTGGGAGATTTATTTTTACTTGTTTGAACATATCCCACATCTCCTCTTTTTGAGGACCTCTCGACACAATAAATTTTTTTTTTCCCGGATCAAGTAGGGCCGATGGAAATGGAACTTGACTCGGTTCACCCTCAACTTTTTCATTCTTTTCACTTTCACCCAAACCCGGTTTTTTAATAATTGTTTCTTTTGGTTTAACCGGTGAAAGTTCATCATCACTTTCAATTCCCGTGATATCCTCAACCACCCCCTCAACCAATTCGGGTGACAAATTGGCTTTAAATTCTTTCCCACTTCTTAAAACACTAACATGATTAATATTAACATTACCTCGTGACGAACCATGTGAAGGGTTTACCTTAGTGTCGCTTGGAAGTTGACCCTTTCCTTTCTTCAATTCCGCCACATCGGTTGCTAATTGACCCATTTGGGTTGTTAGTGATTGGATGCTTTTATCACGAACCTCATCTTTTTGCATTCGCACTTCATCAAGTTGGTTCCGTTTTTGCATCTCCATTTGCATGCTCTTCAACATCTCCATCACCTCGTTTCCACCCGAAGACCCCCCTTGTTCTTGACCCGTTTGGTATTGCTTTTGATAACCTTGGTTATTTCCTCCTCGGTATCCACCTTGATTATTGTAAGATGGCCGTGAACCAAAATTACCTTGGCTACCTTGAAAATTTGGGTTTGCTTGATTTGAAGGGTTCCCATATCTAAAGTTCGGATGGTTCCTCAATCCGGGGTGGTAGGTATTAGAATTCATGTTGTTGTAGTTCCTACCACCTCCTCCTTGACCTTGACCTTGAACCGCATGGACTTCCTCGTATTGCCCGTCCAACATCCCTTGGCAATTTTCAGCCGCATGACCTATTTCATTACACAAAGCACAAACATCATAAATTTGGTTAGTGGTTTGAACATTACCATCATCTATTGCGTGCACTTGAGGTCGGGTAGTGGTCGGTCGGGCTCTTCTCGAGGCTTGAGCTTTTCTCTTTGATGTAGTTGCCATGCTTTCCAAGAACTCCCAATCTTCATTCTCATAGTTTGTTCCAAAAGTCCCACCGGTGATAGACATCAAATCACGTGCGTCTTCGGCACTCAACCCCTCGTGAAAAGCATTCATTAACTCCCACAATTCGATTCCATGGTGAGGGCAATTCTTTATCATCATATTGAATCGTTCAAACGCTTCATGGAACATCTCACCATGTTGTTGTTGGAAGCTCCTCAACCCCTTTCTAGCATCATTAGTCTTTTGGGCGGTATAGAATTCGTCTAAGAAAGTTTGTTGCATTTCCCCCCAAGTGTAAATAGATGCCGAAGGCAAAGTGTAGAACCATTTCTTTGCCTTATCCTCCAAAGAAAACTGAAATAAGACCAACTTGACTTCATCGGCCGAAAAACCTTGACTCCCAAAAGTGTTGCAAATTGAGTCATAGGCCTCTAAATGGAAATACGGCTCCTCCGTTGCTAACCCTTTGTACTTCGGTAAACTTTGTAACGAGTTTGTTCTTACTTCAAAAGTTCTCCCTTGGTTGTTGTGAGGGATAACCACCGGTGAAGGGTTTTGAGTAATGATTGGCCTGAAATGTGCCTCTATTCCCCTTGCTTGTTCCCTAAGATGCCTTCTTGGAACACCCAATCGACCCCTTGGACGAATAGGACCCATTGGTCTTGGTATAAGCCCTTGTGGTGCAGTTGGTTATTGGGGCATCGGTGGGCATTGAATCGGCCTTTGAAATTGTGGTTGTACATGTTGTGGCCGAACTTGTTGCAGTGGAATAGGTTGTTGTATTGGTGGCCCTTGTGGTCTTGGCCGAATGTGTTGTGGTATAATTTGTTGTTGTGGCATTCTACCAACACTTGCCATCCCTTGAGATTGACTTTGCAAATACCCAAACTCCCCTTGATCACCATAACCTCCATAACCGTACCCATCATCTTCATAACCCTCATAATCTTCAAATCCCTCATCATAACCATCTCCTTGAATTCCCGAGGTCTGCCCAAATGGGATGGTCGAATACTGAAAGCCCGATTGTTGTTGTTGTGGTCTAAAAGATGAAGTAGTATGCACGATAGTTGAATTGGGTGCAATTGTGAAGGTGGATGATGATTGACCCGTAGTTGGGGGAAAGAAGTGGGATAATGGTGGGATTGTGGTGGATGGATTGTAGGTGATGGTAGGCTCAGTTTGAGTGGTGATTGGTTGGGTGACGTTGGATGGTGTAAATTCAGCAGTGGTATTAGGTAATGTAGTGTTTGGTGATGGTTGGGTGGAAGTAGGTATAAAGGATGAGGATGATTGACTGGTTGTAGGTGGAATCTGAGAATCAGCCATGATGTTTCTCGGTGTAATGGGTGAAGTGGGTGAACCAATGATTTTGTTTTCTCGCACTAAAACTCGGTTTTGTCTTAGCGTTCTTTCAATTTCCGGATCAAACGATAGCGGTGATGACCTGTGGGAGCCTCTAGTATGCATACACCTGAAGTACCTGCACACTAAACACAACCAACGTAAACCCGGAAATAACAAACATAACTATTAAACTAACACACGTTGCGCACTACTCCCCGGCAACGGCGCCAAAATTTGACGTGATGTCGTGGGTCACGCAAATTTAATCCCCAAACAACTATAGATAGTGGTAGTAGGGTATCGAACTCAAGGAGTATGTGGAAGATGTGTCGATTATATAGCTTTGTACTTAAACTAATTATTAGACTAAATTGCAGAAAATTAAAATTCAAGAGTTTGGATTGTTGTTTTTGAAAACTAAATTAAAAACTAATTCAAATCAAAGTTGGTTGTAAAACAAATTAGGAGAAAACAATGATCACCTTAGGTTTCAGTTTCTTTAAACAATTGTGTGTAATTCAACTAGAAAGAGTTACATAGACATAACTCGTGTATAAATGATTGAAGTGATAAAATGGAACAAAGTACTCGGATTATATAAACGCGAGGTTGTTTCCCGATGACCAATTAATCAATAACCAACCCTAACCCTTCCCGTGATATCTCGATTGCCAACGGCACCAAGAACGTACGATTAAGACTAGAAATTGCAATATTAATTAACAAACTACAAACAATCAAACATACACCATGACATTCAAGCAACGCAAGTTATCATTCTAGAAATGCAGAAATTAAACACACAAAAGTTCAAGAAACATTCACCTAAGATGATCACCGAAGAGTTTAGCCGGACATGGTTCGGTGAATCATCATCATAATCAAACTATTGTTCATACGAATCGAAATTACAAACCGAATGTTAGAAATTGTTCACAAACCCAGCCACAAGCCAAAAATCGCCCCAATGATGTCCTAGAACCGTCCAATGATGAGAGATATCCAAAAGACACTCAAAAACTGATTTAAATGAGGGCAGTTACACTTTGATCGCAGCTTCCACCGTAAATTACGGCTCCACCGTAATTTACGGTGGACATTGTTCTTTTACGGCATGAATAAACTGTGTTACGGTGGAGAAGAAAGTAAAATCCAGGTCCACCGTAAATTACGGTGGAGCCGTAATTTACGGTGGTGAGCTGCCTTGACTTCTTTGTTGTGTCTCTTGTTCCACGCTCTACCCGTTCTTCACCAAAGCCTCCAAAGCTGCGTTTACTCCATCTTTTAGCTCCTAAACTGCACCTGAAACATAAGCACCGTAGTTATCTAATTCAAGATAATTACACGATTAAGTGGATGATTATTTCGTCTTTTAATATGCTTAAGGGTTGTCCAAAGGACCACCCGTCACAGCTCAGCCACCTAAACTTCAAACTCTCATTGTTATCAGGACTTGCCTGATATGGTTGTCTTCTTGAGACCAAAAAGAAAGTTTTTTTTTTTTTTTTTCAAATATATGCCTAATCGACCCATTAAAAGTATGCCTAATCGACCTATTAAAAGTAAACGGGTCAAAATTGTCACCGAAGGATGAGCAACCTACAGTCAACTCTTGGAGGTTTTTGCATGCCCACCAGTCCCTGCCATATTTCACCAAGAAAAAAAAATAATAAGAAAATTATTGCCACATAGCATATTAAATTAACTTTCAAGTATCATTGAATTCTGTAATGGATCATGTTCAAACCATATCATCTCATGGTTCAATCTGATCCACTAATCATCATGGTCCAAATCACTATTAAAAAACAAATTTAGCATTATCGTTTGGATTTAACTCCTATTTAAAAAACACTTCTTAATGTAAATGATTTTCAATCAAACATAAATGTAAAATGTATTGTCTGTTACTCTTTGGTAAGAACACAAAATTTTTTTGTTGTGTCATTTGTTTTTGTTTTCTAAGAACTGCCGTTATTAAATCGCGACTAAGTGAAGGATACATTAGGTCTTTTAGGCTTTTGACAGCTTAACCATCTGACTGGTTATACCAAGAGTTGAACAAAGATGCCTCTAATGATTTCAGATTTGTAAAAACATAAAGCTTAGCAACTTTAACAAAAAATAACAAAAACTAAAATTAAAAATTAGAAAAAAGCAAACAAAAGCAAACTTACCATAAAATATATAAATTAATACTCAAGTATTAACTATCTTCAAGACTGTGAATACCAAATATTATTTTTTTCCATCTGCGGTAGCTTTTCATATTGCTTAAATTTGATAAACAAAAGTAGTTTTTATATCTTTAAAAATCATTTTTTGACACTTCCATTATGAATATAATTTGATGTATTAGACTCTCTTTGACTCATTTAAGTTTTTTACTACAGCAAAATCAAATCTAGAGGACACATATGGGCCATAGCAATGAAAAAAAGTAAATTTAAACCCAACTTGCTAAAGTGTTCCCGCAAAGCGACACCTTTTATGTACCAAATATATTACCAAAACAGGTTTTATTAAATAATAAACCCATTTCTTGTTGATATTTCTTTCCTTAAAAATGATGACCTAGAATCAAAAGTCCTTAATGTTTGAACATATTTACATCAAGCCAATACCAATGTCAAACAATACCTAAGCCAAACTAAATTTAGTAAAAGAGTTATCTTAATAGTATAATTAGAGTTATTCCAACACCTAAGTTACTCCAAGTTTATTCGGGTATTCAATATTAAAGAAGGAATAAAAACATACCGGGTCCTATCAGACTCTCTCAAAAGCCAGGCTTTCTTTAAAACATACCTAAGATAACAGAGATTTCATCAATCAAATGAGCCTAACAAACCGAGAATTATTCTGATTATAGTCAGAACACTTGGAACAATATCACCACATATGTCACACGAATTAATGATGGAAAATAAAACCTTACCTTTTCTTTTCATGTTGATTCTTCACAACTCACAAGTATTGACGTATAGCAAAACCAAAAGATCCTTTCCATATCTACTCCAATATTTCATAGTTCTTCAATAGATCAAATCCAAATTCCAAACGTCTCCCAAATGAGTTCTGGTGTTCGTTTAAATTTTAGTAAATACGTAAATAGTTATATTTATATAAAAAAATTAAAATTTAAAATTTATAGGTACAGTTACGCAATATCATCCAAAGACTTATCGGTACAGTTACGTTGTATCATCTTTTCATGTGTGTATGTACTTGGTTTGTTTGACCATATAGGTGTAAGATGTATATGTACTGCATGTGATATATGCATAGTTGTTTTGTGTTTTGGGGGCTTAAAACAATGTCCACAAGATGATATTTATTAACCTATTGAAACGTGACAGGATGGTTATGGGGCGTTCTTGGCGACAATGTGAAATTTGCCACATCGGGGACCAAGGGTCTGATGACTGGTTATAAAAAAAATCATTTTGAAACACTTACAGCAATTCCTTTAAAATTGAAGATCTTCTGCTTCTTGTTGAATTTAACCATAAGTTCTGCTAGTTGTGGGATATAATGGCCTGGCATTAAATATAAAAAAACTGAGTTTTCCAATGAAAAAATCAAGAAATTAATGGATATATAATGTGTTAAATCATGTAATAATTACCTGCATAATTTTCTCCTGTAATCAGATCCTTCAGATCCTTCTGCTGATATTGAGGGAATTTCAAGAACCATTTATGCAAGAACACAAGATATTGAAGGAATTTCAAGAACCATTTATGCTAAATCAACGACAAAACAGCAATGACTTCCACAATTTCATCGAAGACTATCAAATTTACTTCAAGATTAGTCAAGGCAAACCTAAATACCCAGGACAACATCACATATAAGTCGTACACAACATCAACAAACCCAAAACTACAGAGAAGAACATATTGTTACCTTACACGAAACCAAAGGCTAAGAAGCCTAGCACAATAGAGTAAGTCACCCCCTTATCGATTCTCATAGATTAGGCGTAGTTCATGATCAAGAACTTGAATCACTCCATCTCTTAAAAAATTTAAAAGAAAACAACGATACGCTGTGAATTTGGTTAACAATATTCTTTCCTTAGCCGTGAAAAAGGAAATCAAAGCTAGTAAAAGAACTCAATAGGTCACTTTATTTTACTTAAATATTAATTAAATCATAACATTACATGAAGAGAAAAAAGCAAACATAATCATATAACATCAGGGGTGATTCGAATTATACCTGAACTATATCAAAGAATAGATCAAAATTGTTCAAAATGTTGAATGAAAGAAATGACAATTGAGAAATGGCCTAAAAAAATATATTATTTAACGGTGTTTTCATAAATCTTTTAATGAAAGATTTGTTTCAGTATTAGTACTAAAGTAAATATAAAATTACAATTAATTAAAATAAATGAATATGAAATGTGACTTGGACGTAATAGTACTGGCTCGATTTTTGGTGATTAATGCACTTTGGTCGTTTTTTCACGTGATACTCAATGTGACTTAGACGTTATAGCTTCGGCTCATCGGGTTTGTTTCTTTTTTTGACCCATTACATGACCAAGCCCATTTGCCACAGATCCGTGTCTATAGACCACAACCATCGTGGCGCAGAACCCATAACCCCACTGTACGTGTGTAATATACAATATGTGTACAAAGTAGACCAAATATGTACATACGGTTTGATCTCGACCCGAATTACAACATAACGTTCTACAAAATATTGTTATTAACTTGCTATTGTAGCCCAGTCTTCAATTAGAAACATGGCTCTATACCACTCTCCAGAAATCACAATCTTGCTCTAATAATTTGTATTTAATTTAATTAAAGTTTTTTTTATTATGTGAAAAAAAAAGAATTACCTTTTTTCTTCAATTCATGCCTAGTTAACACACCGGTTAACACCAGTTTTTAAAACTGGAAGGACCTGAAGAGTATAACTCAATTATAAAATAAAACAAAAAAAAACTGAGTTAAAAATAGGAAGGACCATAAGATACTTTTTCATAATGGTTAAAACATGCAATTTAAGTGGCATGATACACTCTATTTACCTTTTTTTAAAGTAAAAATTATAGAATATGCAAATTATAGAAATACTACTTATATTACTTATTTACTATGACCAGAGTCTTAAGTTATATCCATTTTGCTTTAACTGAAAACCTTTTTACTTATTTTGATAACTAAAGAAAAAAAGACAACGCCTAATAGAAAGGACTAACACTTTGTCATTTACCCATGATTATCATAAAATTACTTAATACGCAAATTTAGTAGACTTCAAGATACTTAATTGTAACAGAACGGTAAATAATTAATCAATACCCCAGTAAAAGACCCTTGCTAATACACCTAAACCAGCAACCAATACAACTCAAATTGCAACCTAACTGTAGGTAGAAGCCGGTACGATCTAACTTTTGGATAACCTGATAGAAGACAGATTGCATATTCCAATCAATTTGTGAATCAAGTACCTTTGTGTTCCATAAATCTCAAATTAACCACCTACAAATTAAGAACTGTGGAATAAATGGCGTAGATTGCATAGAATAGCCCTGCAACCGACAATCACTCCATTTGTGCATATCTTATTTGGACGGTGCCCACAACATAACTTATAACTGCATGTATGAGTAACCAAGTTGTATCAGTTTTTTCTTTTATCATTAGCAGTAAAGCCGAACTTAAATTTGTTTTCCATATCAAAGAAAATAATTAAGTTTTTATAACCTCTTATTATCAGCCGACTCAAGACTCAAGTTCAATAGAAATCCAAAATCCTTCATTTACTCTCTTGCCAACAGAACTGTCACTCCAGAGACAGTGGGCAAAAGCCAAAAGGTAAAATATACAGACTTAAGGGGAATAACAGTACCTGCAGTAACATCCAGTGGCCCGAAAACATCCAGATCGCTTCACCACCATCTCGCCATCCTTTAGTTTCTAATAAGATCCGAAAATCAGATCAATAAATTGAAAATAAACTTACGGGTTTAGGGTTTAGCATGATTAACCATAAAAGAATTCACCTCATTTATGTAGAGCTAGAATCATAGATGCGATTAAAAAGACATGAGTGATTACTTTTCACTCATAGTTCACAAAAACTCAACCTTCACACATGCTCTAGTTAAAGTTCATAGCAAAGATTATAAGCAGCATAAGATATTACCTAATGTTCATCTCCATGTCCATGCCCTTCCCAAGGTTGCCGCCATCCCTAAATGTGTAAAACCAGGTTCAGTTTAATGTATTTCAAGCTTCTTATACCAATTTAACGTCAACAAAACATAAATATGCAACAGGAATTACGTTCTGGTCAACTTAATAAACCAAGTAAAAAATGATCAGTACCCTACTTGACCCCAGGTGATGATTTCACAATACCCTTAAAAGCGGCCACTCTTCCCCATCTAGAATCACCATTTATGTGAAAAAAAAACTTTTCAAACCGCTTAAATATCCATTAAGAAGGTATCATTCTCTTTCCCATTGTTTCAAAAAGGCCGTATATGTGTCTGGTATACTTTTTTTGTTTTCCTTTTTAACCATTTAAGCATATACACAGAAGCACCTGCAGTTTCTAACAAAGTAAATAACGTAATAGATAATTGCACAGGGAAGTACATGACCATCTTGCTTAACCCGATATTGAATCCAAAAATCATCGCTCACGTGGCCTTCTGTAAGAAATAATTGCTTTGCCAGTTAACCAAACGTACAGTATAAACTGGATTAAAACTTTATTTAGACAGGAAAGAATAAAAGATCTAATATTAATCTCTGTACATGATTAAAAGACAAATCGATAATTACTTTAGTACTTGGTGTATAGCTTGTTTGGATAAAACTGGTTCATATACCCACTTGTTGTGTTTGCACCTGACACGACATTGAAACATTAAAAGGTAACGAAATAAATGTCCAAAACTCGATTAAAAGACAAAAGATTTGCATACCATGATATGAGAATGCGGATGGTATTGCTGTAATTACAAAAGAATTTAAACTTTGATTGTGAGTGTGTGTTTGTTTTTAGCTATAAAGAGTGTTGAATGTTCTAAATTTGACTTTTAGGCTTGACCCATGTGCAAAATGAACCAAAGTCAGCTTCTTTTAGTGACCCATTTTACATATTAGTTTCACACCCATCGCTCAATTGAACCATTAAGTTACCACATTTGATTAAAGAACATCAAACTATGATGCAGGACAGAAAATTACCGACTTTAAGATGAATCACAATAGGTGAAAGAAAAGCCGCAGACGAATCGATCGAAAGAAGAATCGGCAAGGTAAATCATAGATCCTTTACCTAATTTTATGGAAATATTCGGCTTTGTTTCCACCACAATCGTCTGCTTCTTCTTCAATCTATCATCTTCTTTATTCTTCTACCTGTTTCCAGCCATCCGAGTATATTCAGAGACACTGAATCAACCTTAACTGACGGTGATACTGAAACACGAATCACGATTTCAGAACCATAATTGAAAAAAAAACATGAAAACATTTTCTTTGTTTATTAATTACAGGTTATCCAGATATGGATCACAAAACATCAAAAGAAAAAGCTTACCTTGTTGCTTGCAATTAGAAGCGAAGAGTTCTAGGGTTCCATTACTACAGAATTAAATCAATAATACCGATCACCAGAAACACATTGAATCAAAAATTCAAAATCAATTTCATATTTCTATAAACTAAAAAGAGGAACAAATATACCACAAATCAAGAACCTTCGTTCACCAGAAGGATTCATGATTTCACATGTAGCGGCAAACTAATAAAAAATTCGAACGTAATGAGACGGAGTTGGATGACTCGACGACCAGCTAAAGCGAATATATTTCACCTTTTCAAGCCAATGCAACTAAAACTGAACAAAACCGATGTACCTGCAAGTCGTTTTGAACATCAACAATGAGCTCTATAACTTTCAATCACTAATTCAATAAGTGACCACATCAACAAATACCTTAATTAGGCCATGACATCTAGAACATCTCTACGTAAAAAGATCTGTTGAATCTGAAATGTAATCCTGAATGAATAAACGCAAGTTCAGGCTATCATATATGGTTGTGTTCAACTCAATAAATCCGCAATATTAACAATATAATATATTGCTTACTTGTTTTGTGTCCATGTGCTCTTTATAGAGCATAAGTAATATGGTGAGCTTACTGTAGAAGCATTCTACCAGAATTGTGGTGTGCGTGTAATTGTACACTTTTGAGTCAACCCTATAGCCAGTCAGTACAAAATATATAAATATACACAAACAACTAAGTTTAACTTTTAGCAAAGTAAATCATTTACAGAAGTTAATATTACTAACCCCTAAATGATGATAATCATGAAGAACAATGTAAACAACCAAATCAAACACAAATGATCATAGAGGTTACAAATCGATATACATGATCTATATAATTATGTAACCACTTAAAGATTTGTAAAACCCTAGTACCAGAAGGAAAAATTAAACAAACCCTAATTAGATTGACGAAAACATTTAGCAGTAAAAATTATACCTGAAGATTTGGATAACCTTCTCTACCATTTGCATCTTCTTTCAACATCTCTGTTATACATATTACAATCATCCAAGAAATAACCCTAATTGTTATAATATATATAACCCACAAATAAAAATCAATAAAACTCATAATCAAATTCGAATTCAAACACAATTCAAAAATCGAATTGAAACTGTAAAATCTTAAGGTTTAATGAAGGTGATTTGGGGGTTTTAAATCGGGGACGTCGACTCCAGTCTCTTTCTTCCAACTGCATACCTTCAAAGTTCCATAGCCACCGTCCATTTATCAAAGGTATAGGATGGATCTTCAAGATCTGAAAGCAAGTTGAAGATGATAAAGATACCCGGATGAGAGCTTTTGTGTTTGAGACAATCGAAAGCAAGTTGAAGATGATAAAGATACCTGGATGAGAGCTTTTGTGTTTGAGACAATCGAAGATGTATGAAATCACCAAAGAATCACCTATATGATAATTAGGGTTTTTGAAAGATATGAATGAAAAGCGTGTTTGAGAAGCCGCGTGTGAGAGAGTGAGATAAAGGAGAAAAGAGGAAAAGAGTTTGGCGCCCATTGGTGAATTCTCTTGATTAAGAGGATGTCCACATCATCAAAATGATTGGCTAAGAATAAACCTTGTGGCTTAAGAGAATTCATTTAGTATAATAGATAGATGTAGTTATTTTTATTCCTAGTTATTTTAATGGGTTCGGGAAATTATAACCCGTTTCATTTTAAGTCCCGTTAACTCGGGCTTTATATATACTAGAGGGAAGGCCCGTGCGATGCACGGCATGACCAACAGTTAGTGTCCTTCATTTTGTTGTGTGTTCGGGGAAAATGTTTATGTATGGATAAAAGGTAATTAGACAAAAGACAATGTAATAGAAGCCATACAAAACGTGATAAGAGCTTGTACCATAAGCCGGCCACACAAAATGTAAGGCGTGCATAGCACAGGAAACTTTGTTTGCGGAATCTGTTTAAGAAGAAACATGTATGCCAAGTCTAAAAACATACATTGCAGGAAAAAAACTTAAAGGAGTTCACAAAGCTTCCGGTTTTATTTAATAATTCATGAAATCTTCTGCCGCTAATGCATGGCCATGTAGTCGACGTTCCCCTTAGTAGTTACCCACAGAATCATCTGAATCAGAACCTTCATAAGTAGGGCTGTGAAAGGAAGAAAGGAAATGTTAGGCAGAACTTTAACTTGGATGATGTATATGTTAGTAGTTCATATTCCATTATTTTGTAATTAAAACTTGATAGAATGTAACTCCGTTCAAGTAAATTCCCATTTATGAACTGCAGTAGTTTAAGCTCGTTGAAGTTCAATTCATTCCATTTAGCTATTTGGCATGTATAAATAGGGGAAAAAAGTATAAACTAATGATTTAACTTAATTATCCAAACGAACAAAAAAGCATAAACAAATTCACTACAAATTTCATCATAATTGACATAAAGAAAGGTAACCTTACGGAATGTGGGAATCTAGTGGTAATGCCCGCGCGTTGCCGACTTATTGCGGGTAAGTTGCATTACAATTCATTTCAACACTAAAGCGATGGGGTCGTATGCGTTCTCAAATCGAAAAAGCACATAACAAAACCAATGGTGTAAGTGTACTTGTTTATAGTTAGTCATAAAGAAATAAACATGATGTTTGTATCATATAATATTCACTTTAACATTATTAAGAAATGATGCTTTGGTTAAAGCTTAAAAACACAGCTACTATCAAGTATGCAAATTTTACATGTTCCATTTTGTATCCGGGCTCAAGAAAATTCATGTTCTGTATTAAAAAGATCAAATTAAGCAAGTAAAAATTCACATAAATAGATCAAAACATGTCTAATGAGAAGATAAAGAAGCCATAAACATCATACCTTGATAGGAGCATGTAAAAAGAAGATGAAAAAACATCTTCTGAATTCTCAATTTACTCTGATTGATAATATTTACATATCTAAACTTAAATACACACCCTAGTATTTGGTAAGATTCAATTTAAGTACAGAAAATTTGAAAGGCACACACATGGCTCCTACAAATATAAAAAAAACTAATCTATGTTACACTTTATAAAGTTAATCATATACGGTATGAATATATGTGCATCCTCTAAAGTTGTCTAGCAAACCATTGAACAATCCCTACTCCCATGCCCTACAACTCTTTGCATATGTAAAAACTTACCTATCTTAAATTGATCTAATACGTTAACACGTAGCGCACAACAGACACACAGAGGTGGTTCATGGAATTTGGTAAGTCAAAAGTATATATAGAAACTTACATGTACTTTCTGATTGTTTCTTTGAGCTTAACCGGTGTTGGTATTGTCATCACCCCTTTACCCTTCCTAGTCATGGGAGTAGGAGTGGTAGATCCAACGGATTCACAATTGGTTTCGTCCGGGAGCACACGCTTGCAGTTGAAGCTCTCAAAGGCCACATGATGGTAGTATGTGGATGTATCAACTTGGATGGTTCGGGTGGTGCCCACAAGTGAGTGTAAGCAGTTTGGGAGCGTTGAGATGCTACCGTCAGAGTTATGTATCATGACTGGAGTGAAGCTATCCTGGATGCTTTCGGAATAAACGGTGTAGATATGCAAGAGACCCGATTCCGCATTGAGTATAGACTGAGCAGTGGTGTTTGTTAGAATTTGTGCAGTGTCATCGAAGCACATGATGACCACATTTGCCGTGGAATCGAGCACATCAAGTTCAAGATGGAACCTGTTGAAAGTTTTTTTTTCAGGTGTGTAAGTGTATAAAGGCGTTTGCCAATGCACATAACTATAGAATACCAAAACCAAACCTTGCTTGTGGAAACATAACTGGGTTTTCACAGCCAGCACACCACAGTTCCCCGTGTTCACGCGATACACCTTTCATGCATTTTCCTCCTCCACACATAAGTCTGAACCACTCTTCGCTATTACGTACGCCTTTAATGACCACACGACAATTGAACTCAGCGTTCTGCATGGATTAGAAGAAACACATTTAATGTATGGATAATAATAATGTCGGGGGAAACAATCGAAATTATAGAAAGTTTTGATACCGTGTGTTTCTTATTTTCTCGACCATGGTGTAATATTTCTTCAAGAGTCGTCAAACTTTCTGAACAGTTAGCAACAACAGTGGTTTTCTTCATGTTGGCAGGCGTCTTCCGATCTTCAGCCACAGGTTGCATAATGAAAGGGAGGATGCTTGACTGTGGCTGTGTAATTATAGAGACATGATAAGTAGCCTCTTGGGATGACTTGTGGCAGTTTTCATTTTAACGAAAGTTTAAATGCAAAAATGTTATAGGATCTGAATATGAGCAGTCATCAGGTGTAAAGTTGCTCACACATCTAATTGCATTAATGATAACAAATAATAATAAGAATAAATGCTGATAACATATATTTTGATGTTATGGAATGTGAATATGAGAAGTCTATATATATATATATATATAAATCTATATTATTAAATAAATGGATGAGTCAATTGGTTAAAATATATTTGAAAATCGTTTGGTAATTCCTGGGAAAATGGGGAAAAAACCAATTTTAGCAAAATAAACAAAAACCATTTCATAATTTTTTTTTAAAATGTATGATAATATGAACTATGAAGGCTGAATAAGTACCAGGTACGCTCCGTCTTCTCTGGTATTGATGGTTGCGTGAAATACGACAGAACTTCGGTCAGCATATCTTCGGAGCTAATATTGGATGTCCATGTCGATTCCGAAACCGAAGAATGATTACCTGACCACAATAATTCCTAGAATTAACATCAGCTCCATTATCAAGTAGCAATGCAACAATCTAAAACCACAAAACACCCCAAAAAACAACATAACGACAATAATTCCTAGAATTAACATCAGCTCCATTATCAAGCAATAATGTCCAAGTAATACCAGGTTTCCAATCGCGTCCGTTACATAGAAAATGTTTACAGCCATACCCATTGTTGTAGATATCTCGGCCTGTGTTACGTTCATCGCGTTTTCTCTAAATGTTCGTGTCACTTGGGCCAACAGTCCGGGTTTGTCGGGTTTGAATAGCTCGAGACGCACACCCTCGGGTGCTCTTCTCTCAACCGCGGCTTTTAAACACATGATCACTCGTTGCTTTTCGGCTTCTGACCTAATCGGGCTTCCATCTATATGTTTGATATAAAATTCCTGAAAAAATGAAAAAAAAACCAATTTTAGCAAAATAAACAAAAACCATTTCATAATTTTTTTTAAAATGTATGATAATATGAACTATGAAGGCTGAATAAGTACCGGATACGCTCCGTCGTCTCCGGTATTGATGGTTGCGTGAAATACGACAGAACTTCGGTCAGCATATCTTCGGAGCTAATATTGGATGTCCATGTCGATTTCGAAACCGAAGAATGATTAGCTGACCACAATAATTCCTAGAATTAACATCAGCTCCATTATCAAGCAGCAATGCAACAATCTAAAACCACAAAACACCCAAAAAAACAACATAACCACAATAATTCCTAGAATTAACATCAGCTCCATTATCAAGCAATAATGTCCAAGTAATACCGGGTTTCCAATCGCGTCCGTTACATAGAAAATGTTTAGAGCCATACCCATTGTTGTAGATAACTCGGCCTGTGTTATGTTCATCGCGTTTTCTCTAAACGTTCGTGTCACTTGGGCCAACAGCCCGGGTTTGTCGGGTTTGCATAGCTCGAGACGCACACCCTCGGGTGCCCTTTTTTCAACCGCGGCTTTTAAACTCTGAAAAGAGGAACCATACACCGTTGGAATTCAGTAGCCTGTGTCGCCTCCAATACTTCTTCGAGTTCTCCAAGAAAAAACGTCTCCTTTTGACAGTTAGTAATCGGCCAATACTTAAGCAAACCCGTAATAACCGTATCTGCCAACTTGCTATCCTTTTCTACAAACTGAATGATACAGTACGAAAGCTGCTGATGATACATAGCAATTGATTTCGGTTTGTGAAGCGGTATAAGCACCCGCATAAGAAACAACTTATGTTCTTCTTTCAATGGTAACGCAAAACCGTTAATTATACTTCCAAGTATTTCCAACAACTCACCAATACCATTATGCCTTTGTGTTTCGTATATGAACCTGTAAAAGATGTTATTGATTGCTTTCCTAATAAATGGGCGATGCACCGTAAACTTCCTGTAAATTCGGTGTAAAATAGTTTTCAAATACTCACGTTCACGCGGGTCCTCAGAGTCAAACATATCCATCGGGCTTCTATCTATATGTCTGATATAAAATTCCTGAAAAAATGAAAAAAAAACAATTTTAGCAAAATAAACAAAAACCATTTCATAATTTTTTTTAAATGTATGCTAATATGAACTATGAAGGCTGAATAAGGACCAGATACGCTCCGTCTTATCCGGTGTTGATGGTTGCGTGAAATACGACAGAACTTTGGTCAACATATCTTCGGAGCTAATATTGGATGTCCATGTCGATTTCGAAACCGAAGAATGATTACCTGACCACAATAATTCCTAGAATTAACATCAACTTCGGCCTGCACATGATTCAAAACTAATCGTTTGATATTACACCAAAGTCCACTAAAACCAAGCACAATTTGAAGAGTTGAAGCAACAATAAGAGCTCCTTGAGTCCCTCTCACAATCCTCTCAAATTTCTATATAATCATCAACATGTGGGAGTGAATTGGATGTAATATTAAACGAAACACTATAAGTTTCATAAAAGGTTGATGTGTAAGTGTGTAACCACCTCTTGAGGATCCACGATGTCGCTATATTGACCAGCCAAAATGATTGAAATAGTAGTAGGCACGAAAGTGTATGACCCCCCCCCCCCCCCCAAACGACAGCTGGCAACCGTGTCCCAAAATGTGTTTGTGTCAATGTGTTCAAACCAGCAACAAACAGTAGTCTTTGAATCATCGTTGCTTTTTCTTCCTAAAATAGACAACTATACCAACCAACCCATGTATCTGAATTAAATAAACAAACAAAAAACTAAGAAATAAAAAGAATATGAGTTTTCAAAATTTAGCGAAAACTGGAAAGACTTACATTCCCAGCACCCGTGGTACATATATAGCTGCTGCGCTGTCGTTATTGGCAGACTACGTGGATAGTTGGTTGTCGGAGGGTAAACGCATAATACTCAACGTGGCACGTATATAGCTGTTGTGTTTGGGACGGAGCAAACAAAAATTGTGTTTAGGGCATGCATCAGTTATTATGTTGGATTAACGGCGATAAAGGCGATAAAAGTTTCTTTGTAGTCCAAAAATATACGGTAGGGCAAGTATTGTTTATTGCGTCCGATCTGATGTGGCCAAATTGTTAAACGTTTCTTTGTAAACGATGTTTCTGGTATGGTTCTTCATGCCACCGTTTCCATCCCCGACGATGACAATCTTTAAACCTTCAGGTGTCGTAACCCTTGAAAGAACGACATAAAGCTGGCCATGGCTAAACACAGGTTGGGGAAAATAGAGACCAACAACTTTTAATGATTGGCCTTGACTTTTATTAATGGTCATTGCATAGCATGGTTTCACTGGGAACTGGCGTCTTTTCATAATGAATGGCCATTTTGATTTCGTGGATGAAAGGGTTATCCTCGGTATTAATGCAGTATCTCCACGATTTGACCCAGTAAGTATCCTAGCCTTGATAACAAATTTCCCAAGGTCTGTGATAATAAGACGGGTGCCATTACATAAGCCTTGCGAGGGGTTCACATTTCTTAAAAGCATGATAGGGAGGCCTTCTTTTAAATGCAAAGCGTGCGGTGGCATACCTAACAATGTCAAATAATTAAAGAATTTAACTGGTCACAAATTTATTGTTTGTAACTAATATTTTAGTGCCGGGGGGAGGGGGTACCTGGGAATGTCAAAGAGTTCAGGAATTCAGACGGATAGAGTTGTTCCTATTCTAATACATCCGTGGATGCGTGACATATCTCGTCAGAGCTCTTGTAGGTCTTTGTGGTCCGTCTCAATTGTGCAAACATGTAATCATTGATTTCGTCCGCGTCTATATTGCGTGGGGTTAGTATTGCTCTTTCACACAAAAAATCGTCATCGTCCTGCCTTTCTGTAAACGACGGGAAGACAGCGTTAACAATCGAGGCCACAGGAAGACCACAACTATCAACGATGAACCTGGTGGGTATCTCGATCCAGGTTGACTCATCTTCACCTTCTTTGGCTTTTGAGGGAACGATTCCATCGCCGATTTCTAACAACCATTTGTTGAAACGTTGCCTATCCATGTCTATCACACCTGTTGAGGTGTATTCGTTGACACGCATACTACGGTGGAGAGTGAAGAGTTCACAACTTTTCCACATGTACGATTTATTTATGCATGCCTGAACAACATCTTCTCTTTTTCCCTTTGGGATGACGGGAAGGATTTGCCTGAAATCACCACCAAGCAAGATAGGCATGCCACCAAACACACGTTCCCTGTTTGCGTAGGTACAAAACCCCAAGATATCTCTAAGTGTTTTATCAAGTGCTTCAAAGGCATAATTTTGCATCATTGGTGCTTCGTCCCAGATGATTAACCTTACCTCTTGTAAAAGGTGTGCCAATTGGGTATTTTGTTTGATGGCACACGTGCTATTGTGAAGTAATTCTAAAGGGATAGCGAAGCGGCTATGAGCTGTCCAACCACCGGGTAATAGAAGGGACGCGATACCTGACGTGCGGGGATAGGTAAAGTGAGTAAAAATGGAGTTGCGTACGCAACCACATACATTATGTAGCACGAGAATAATTATACAACATTACAAAAAAAAAATTTTACCTGAAGATGCAACCGCAAGGGCAGTCAGGCCCATCGATCTTAAGCGTGACAGGATGGCTCTGTACAGGAAAGTCTTGCCTGTCCCACCCGGACCATACACGAAATAAAACCCTCCTTTTCGGGTGGTAACAGAATCAATGATTGTGTCGTATATGACTGTTTGTTCTGTGTTGAGTGATGCATATAATTGATCGTGTTCGTTCGTCAACTTTTTTTTATTGTAACTCAACTCTTCCCTGAATAGACGATTATCCATCTTATCGAGGAGCGACGTATCTGGTTGTGGCATATCTGTGAAATCCACCAACGATTTTCCATTTTTCTCCAATAGTTCATTTAGTTCAATCAGGCAGTAGTTCTTAAGCTGGTCGTCCGATAAATGTAATCCCGGAAACATGAAGAGCCTACGTTTCATGTACAAAATATCATCAGATAGTATCTCCCAATTCTGTGCCCACAGTTGTGCCGGGCGGTTCACTTCGCAAAACAACAATATGGTAACAAAAAATTCCCATAGCTGGGAACCGGACGCCCATAATTTAGCCTCTGAAAGAGCGTCATTCCACTCCTTGTCATCATTAAGCAAGCCGTACGCATAGCAGGCTTCTTTGAACGTTTCATACACGACTCCGTCGACCGTTTTTATTTCTTCGAAACTTCGGGGCCCTCTCACAATTCCCAACAACATCCTTAAATAATACTTTGGCCCAGCTGCTGGATTACAATACACAATCCGCCCAATGTCTGTCCGCTCCAACCGCGTTTTCCATACCTTGTTATCCTCTTGCCACACATACTTTGTTGGTATCTCGGCGTACGTAAACTTTCTTGCCGCTGCATCTCTGCTGTTCAGCGCAAACCATTGGGTGAACATTGTGTCTCGTATCCCGTCCCGGTTTAACAGGGCTGGCAAGCTGTCCGAATCACGTAACGTGAGTAGATGTTGGTTAGGTGTATGGAACGTTAGCTTCATGACGGATGGGAATGAGTAATGTATAGGAAATGCAAGCATTCTCCACACAGCTTCACACGGCGATAAGTACCGGCAATCCAAATAGTTTTTAATCTCATCGACCTTAACAATCTGTTGTGTACGCCTTTCACCATCATTGCCAATGTTTTCCTGAACAACCATTGTAGCCCTGTCTGGCCCCTTGTTTAAGTATTTAAACAGGTATTTTATTGCTCGGGACTGGTTGCACCATTCAACATTGATGTGCGATTCGTACTTTAAGAAGAGATAACGGTTGTATGGGATGACAAACCGGTTGTCAAGCTTCGTTTTACCCATCATAAAGAAAATCTTGGTATCTCGTCGTCGATAAACCGGGTAACCGTCTTCGTCAATTGTCGTTTCTCGATAAAATGGTTTCGGAAAGTGTTTCATGCATTTACCATCTGTTGTACATGGAGCACTGCGCGCATCATTCTCACATGGACCATGCAACATGTAATCTGTTACAGCCTTATAGCCGGATGGATCGTCAATTTTCGATGGGATCTCGGCTGAAATCAAATCATCTATACCAGCCGGCGTGCGAGACGCGGCAGAATGTTCGAGCCACAATAAAAGGTGCGCGTGTAGTAGGCCTCGTTTTTGAAACTTAATTGTGTAAACAACTGTATATAACCAGGGGGACAAAGATTCAAGACAGAGAGGGAAAAAAGGGGAAATTATAAAGATAAAAAAGGTTAGTATTTGTGGTAGAATTGATAGCAAAAGAAAGAGGCGGAGCATTACAAACTTTACCTGCTTTGCAGTTGCCAAAGATTTGTTTCTTCATAATATCTTCAATCAAGAAGGTTAGCTTTAGCTTAAAAACGCGTGATACAACATCTGCACGGTCGTGCGACTTCTGTCCTGATATGAGAGATACCATATCTTCGATTTCAGGCCATTTTGGGTTAGCTGTAAATGTTACAAACAGGTCGGGGTTCCCAAAAGCACGGCACAAAGCCATGGCATCTTGGTAATTTTGGATCATATATCTTGGACTGCCCGTAAAGGTTGCCGGCAAAACTATACGTTGTCCGATAGCCTCAGCATTTGTATTTCCACGCGTCACAGCGTCACAAACATTATGATAGAGTTCAACGCGCAGCTCATTTTGGTTATTCCTCATCCAGCGCAACCTTTGTTCTTCGATGGCCGCGTATGAGTCAACCAAATATTGTTGGAATAAACGACCGCCTCTTAATAGGGTGGTGCCTTCAGTGTTGCGATAATGGATTCTGTAGCAGTAGTATTCCCGCATCGTAACACATTGTCGTTTAGTCGCCCGACGTCCGGTGTTGTCATGGTAGCGTATTCGCTCGTGGAACCCGGTCTCTCCATACGGAAACAATAAAGGATACTGCAAAGGCATGTAAAGCTGATGTAATTCTGATATCCGTTGAAGCGCGCCGTTCTTTGTACTGACGATAACATCACGTGGCTCGGTGTTTTCCCCAAAGTCGTTTGTGATAAGAACAACAACTTCAGACACATTAGGGCGATTGTACTGTGGATTGTTTATTATTTGGCCTAGTAAGCGTAGCTGACAATTGTTGCTTTCATTCTGAGTGCACCAGTCGCGCGCCATTCGGAAGGCGTTAGCCAAAGAACTGTGGTTGTCTAACATTCTGATGAGGGACGCAACGTTTGCTTCATCACATGTGTTGTGACAATGGGTCTGGCCAAACAAAGCAGCTATACGGTTTTTGACTTCGTTTTGCGTGTCGTAGAAATATAGTTGAGCATATCTGGGTTGTTCACCTTCAACTGGCAACATGGTTCGTATTCGGTGGTAGTTCTGACCGCTTATTCGGAAGGTGTATAGGCTTCGACCACTGTTTATAGCATGATCAATCTTTCCCCCAAATGATGTGAAACAGAACATGCTATTGTACACTCTAATATGTTCTCTGAATCTAACTGTCTCCGGGTCGTTACAATCAAGTAATGATCTTAATGGTTCAGGAGCATCAAGAAGGCGAGGAAGCAAAACCTTTCCATCCTGGCAGCACGAAGAGAAAGTTGTCCCATCAGACGACTTTGTATTTTTATTCCTCTCTTCATACCACATGATCGCTGCACAATTATGGCATGTGAAGGTTGGACGGCCAAGGCTTTGGTACTTAACATGCGTACCTATAATATTTGTAGCAGGTAAACTTAGTACAACGTACGGATTGAGAGCAGCGTATCAAACAGCAGAGTAAAGTCAGATGCAAAAGGGAACAAAACGTGCATGGTAAGGAAATAGGGTTGGACAATACCTGTTGATGCAAACGCTGCCCTACGTGGGGTGCGAATACGAACACCTGGTAACATAATAAAATATGGCAATGTTATTCCTATGCTGGATGATAGACGGGTAAAAGCATAGTCGGGTACAGGGTAGGGATGTAGCTTTACCTTCTGTTTTTTTAGGGCGAGAAGGACGCAGACGCGATGGGCCCGCTACATTCTGATGAGAATTCTGTGGTGTGCAGGAAATATTGTCTGGGAAAAACGTAATAGTTACGGAAATGATAAAAGGATAGTAGTAAACATTGTAGATAATGGTGTAGACCTTGGGCAGATACGGAGGGAGAATATGTTGTTGGTGGACATAAAACAGGCCGCATCTGCACTGCATCGCTCCGCATGATGTTTTTACCTGTAACATATGTTAAGAGAACATCTATTATGTAGGGCTCGTAGTGGGATGAGGGATAATGTAAGTGTGCAACCCAAAAAGTATGAATAGGCGTACTGCATCCCAGAGGGACGTTGATGAGGAAATATGGGGACGACCTTTTATTGATTCTCCTGTGCCCACTCTAGCGGTAGGACCAGTGGCCACTGTAACAGCTGGCGGTTGTATTTGAGTGTCACCTGTAACAGACACAGAATATGCAGATAGAGTAAACACAACATAGTAGGTAGAGAACGTATAAATAACTAACTATGAAAGTAAATTCCAATCCATTGAGCGCGGCTTGATAACAGTGGCATCAAAATTGGAGGGCTTAAACTGTTTGCAGCCTAATTAGAGTTGTAATTTGTGCGTGAACGCATGTCGGTAAGCGAACATGATGGCTAAATGATTCCGTTTTCACGAACAGTATAGCTAACCTGCGTTGGGGACAGCAGAGGAAGCAGATGCATTTATGTTAGATAGGGTAGGCCCACAGTATGTCACGGCCTTCCCACCAAGGCCCACATAATTTCGACTTTGTATATGGATAGAATGTTTGCTACCCACGATGGTAGCATCGTTGCAGCTGTTAATCAATGTAAGACCGAAATATGTTTGTATCTTTCCGTCAGACAACGTATGGGAACAAAGGCGGGCTTGTATCGAATTACTAACCACACCAGGAGCAGCAGGCCATAACCTGCAAACCTCGTCTTTTATGAGGGAACAGGAAGGGGTAGAATTCAGTATTTAAAACTCCATATATTGGGTCGGGGGTAACACTGTAATTAAAAGTTTCATACCTTTGTTTGTTCCAGCCTGGTCAAGCAGTTTTAGCGCACAAACGTATTGGATCAACCCGTTAGGCATAACACGTGAATGTGTATGAAAGGCGAAAGAGGCTTTGAGCATCATGAAGGGGCGCACAGGCAGCTGCATGTTGCATACAATGTTACATAATACATCGTCCAAAATGAAGCATTCATACATGTCCCCGCGGGGGGGGGGGGGTGTATGTATTTAATGAATGCAAGTTAAAGCTGGTTTAAATAGTATATTTATTGTTGGGCACGCGCCTGTTTTTTTACCCAAATAACAGATACAGGTACAGTCAGATGGAAAAGGTCATATGTCGTAAGGTATTTGTTTAGCACAAGTTATAATTTGCTTATTTCATTGTTGTTTGTAATGCAGACTTCCAGGTAGGTGTTCACGAAGATTGTAGAATGACACGGTTATCGCTTGTACATTTGCATTCATCTATATGCTTTATTCAACACTTTAGATAAAAATTCATGTAGGTCTTATATGATTCCAAAACTTATTTTACATTGTTCATTGGTATTATTCTATTGGAGGATGCATCATTCTGAACAAACATTTATAGAACCCTTTTACGGTGATTGAAAGTTATATGTGAATTGAAAGATGTAACAAAAGGGTTGGTTAAACGTATTTGGAAACGTATGTTCGTAGGTGGCATATTATCATCCTATTTGGACTCTACCATTGTTTTGTTAGGCGGAGTATTTTCGTTCGTCGTAAATACGTGGCTGAATTGTTTTCATAAATCCAGAGAGACTGGCAAGGCGGAAAAATAACATATATCGCGCAATAGAAAAACATCACAGTTTTGGTGTGGGCACAAGTCATAGGTGTCGCCACATTATTTGAATCCATAAAAGAGAAAGTCACAAGAGCACAAACACTTAAAGAAGATAAAAAATGACCATCGCCATATCAGCGGGAACCCTTCTTAGCATCCCCACTATCGTCTACCACATCGGTAACATCCACACGGTCAACGGACACCCCATCATCATCGTCATCCGATTCTTCAACGTATCTGCAAAGAAATATGGGAATGCATGTATTGGCGCAAAGTTCCAATATGTAAACATTTAAAACAGGGGACAATTGGTAGGTGTAACTTACAACTTTCTAAATTTGCGTCCAGTTCCGGGGGTCGGGGGCGGGAGGTTCGAACCACGCTTTAGGGAGTCAGATGGTATTGTACCCAAATCCGATGCAACAACACTAACGCTCCCATCTGTATCATCCATTCCAGGGCGAACAATCTTCGCGCAATTGAAGCTCTCATATTCTCCATAACGGTAGTATGTATGGCTCTTAATCTCAAAAGTGTGTTTTGTTCCAATAAGGGCTTCGAGGGCGGAGGGTAGTATGGGAGCATCAATAGAAGTATCCTGCATACCAAATACAAACCAGAAAAGTTATCGTAGCAAATTCACATATGCTTCAAAACCACCTTGCAATGATTAGTGCGCATACCTTCAACTGTTCCTCTACCAAGGATTTTGCGGTCCTCTTAACCAACTGCTCAGCAACTTCATCAAAGAGGGTGACAACGGTCCTCATCGTTCCATCAGTTACATCCGCTTGAATCCGAAACCTAGCAGGGTATAGTAGATCAATAACAATGGTACAGCGGTGCCAAAATTCTTTGGCGGTGAAGGTAGAAGGGCACCAAATCACCCCGGACAACAAAGAATTATGGCATCATATGGGAAGGGGAACAAAGTAATGAATTTGTGCATGAGATGTTGAAGTCTATACCTCGTCCTTGGATAGTCAACCTTGGATTTGCACGCCTTGCAAATGAAGTAACCATCCTCTCTCGTTAGTCCCTTACGACACTGGCTACCGGAACACGCGGAAAGATACTAGCTATTCTTGGTTCTAATAGACGTAATCTCTACAACGTTCCGGAAAAGGATGGCCTACAACGAACAAAATACAAGGGCTAGTTCAGCGAGGCAAACAGGGTGTGGGAGGGGGGTGTATGTACGGTGTTTCCACACATAGTAGGCCCATAGGCAGGTTATGTCGGGGAGGGTAATCCTTATTTCCACATACTTGGTAGGTTAGACAGTTCTGTTTAGTAGGGGATCAATAAAAAATGAAGAACCTTAGATGTTTCTTGGGAAATATTTTTTTTTTTGATTAAAAGTTGAAGAAATGAGATTGGTGTGAGCCCAACAGTGGTGGTTCACAGTGGTGATGCGGTGGCGTCGGCGCCGACGGTGGTGGTGGTGGTGAATCTTGAAATTTAAAGTATATGCTAATTATGATCTTGTTTGTTTTGTACAGAATAATGGTTGTATTCACATACTCTGGTCATCTTCTGATACTTTAATTTAAGGCTGGTGAAGATGGAATGAGGTGTTAATTAACTTGAACAAACTAAAAAAAATAAAAAAGTTTTAAAAAAATAAAAGAGGCTATGATAGTTTATTAAATTATATTCTATAAAAAATGGAAGGAGATGAAGAGTTGTTCTTAAAATTCCTTTAATTCTATTATTTCAGTTATGTTATCTTTAATTATTGTAATTCTAATTTCTCCTTTAATTCCATTAATTTAGAGTTACGTTATCTTTAATTTTATTTTAAGTCTAACCAAAGGAGATGAAGAGTTGTTCTTAAAATTCCTTTAATTCTATTATTTACTTTGTCGACATTTTCAATAGATCAGTAATCATTTTCTTTAATAAAAATACATTTTATTTACTTTGAACGAAAAGCAAAAGAGAGATATATACTTGATTGTTGAATTAAATGTGATATAACAGTAAAAAATACTCTGGTCATCTTCTGATGCTTTAATTTAAGGTTGGTGAAGATGGAATGAGGTATTAATTAACTTGAACAAACTAAAAAAAATACAAAAGTTTAAAAAAAAATAAAAGAGGCTATGATAGTTTATTAAATTATATTCTATAAAAAATGGAAGGAGATGAAGAGTTGTTCTTAAAATTCCTTTAATTCTATTATTTCAGTTATGTTATCTTTAATTATTGTAATTCTAATTTCTCCTTTAATTCTATTAATTTAGAGTTACGTTATCTTTAATTTTATTTTAAGTCTAACAAAAGGAGATGAAGAGTTGTTCTTAAAATTCCTTTAATTCTATTATTTACTTTGTCGACATTTTCAATAGATCAGTAATCATTTTCTTTAATAAAAATACATTTTATTTACTTTGAACGAAAAGCAAAAGAGAGATATATACTTGATTGTTGAATTAAGTGTGATATAACACTAACAAATAGTGGGCCAAAAGTGTATGAAATTATTAGTTTCTTGTTAGCTGCTAAAGCCAGTTTTTTTTAGAAAAGGGATTGGTTATTGAATCGGTTAAAGTACTGGTTTACTGGTTAAATCGGATTAAAATGTTTTTGTTTGGTAGATACATGCTTTTTTCTATCTATTAAAGGTCTTGATTTCAAACAAAAAGATACGTCAGTTGGGATAAATACCTTCTATTTGGATTTGTCGGCACGAACCCTGTCTACAAGCCCTTGTAGAGTACCAACACAGACCACATCCTCGGTGACTGGAGCGCTAGTATCTCCAATACACAACTGGGAAGCATAGTTTCATATTCAGCCAGAGCAATAAACGTATTAAAACAGATAACTAAAGTGTGTGTGACAAAGGTTGCACCAGTACCTAACAGACGACTTAAAAGTTTGCAGTGCGGGTACCTCGGAGGAATCAATGAGCATAGTTGACGATGAACTGGACAAACCAAGGACGCCTGCATTGTGTTAAGTTAGGTAAAGAGTTTTTAAGTAGTACGCATAATAATTCACGTGTCGAAAAACAAACGTACCCAGGTAAAACTTTGCACTCATGGAAGTCAGGATTAGAGAATAGACAGCCAGGTTTTCGTCCTTTTTCTTAATCATAGTATCACCCAGATGACCCCACAGCGTGACTCTAACTCGGCGATTGCTGTGAGAATAAAAAAAAGCCTAAAAATTTAAAGACTTAAGTTAGGGAAAAAGAAAGACCAAACGGACAATAAGGATGAGGCACCTACCGTTCGTTGGTTAGGTTGAACTCAACCGCGCGAGCACCCGATGATTCCACAGACGGCGGCCCCACCTCAGTAACATATCCGATAACATCTGCAGTGAAACGAAAATTAGGCTGAATTAGAAATGTGTCTAATAGTCTAACCGAGCCAAATTTGAGCCAAATTCAACTGAATAAACTAATTTATTCGGTTCAGTTATCTGATCGAACCAGTTAATATCTGGTTTATTCGTTTTCATCCAGTTTGGTTATCCGAATAAGCAAGATTTGTGGAAACCAGATTCTGAATTTATATTCGGATACGGTTAGGGATCGAACTAAAAACCGAATTCACCATTCGTTCGGTTATTTCTCGTACGGATCTGGTTTGGTTTTTGGGTTTTCTGTTTCAATGGTTCGTGTGGAGGCGAATTTTTACTTGGAAGAATAATAACGTTTAAATGTTCCAACTTCTAAGAGAATTTTTAATGCACTTGAAGGTTGAAGGAAAAAGAACGTATCACCAGAAAGTAGCTGCTATTCTACACCAGATTGAAGCCGAGATTAGTGCTAACAATCTGCTTAAGGTGGCAGTTTTGTCCCGTATATCCGGTTTTGTTTGTGTGATGATGTGAACTTCTTGATAGATGGTCTCTGATAAACAAAGGACAGAATCGGCCCCACCTACAGTACCGTCCAGTCTTATGTCGGAAAAAACAAAGTACTTTTTTGGCCGAGGTAAACAAAGTACTTTTTGGACGAGGTAATTTCCCATTTCTCTAATCGATCCATTTCTTGTATGGGTGATGATTACCATTAATATGGACCAACGACTCAAGCTTTTTACCAATAAAAGCATAAAGCCTCATGCAAGGGACCGTTGCACAAATAGTAGACGCTGCAACTTTTGTTTTTTCATATGGAGTTGTGATGGTTTCAGGGCTTTTTAAGCCATCAATCTCCCCAGAAGCTGTTGTACTCAAAATATTAATATTTTTTTTTAATTTTTTTTGAAAGTAGACCTGGTTTGTACTCAAAATATTAGTAAAAACCTTGGTAGCAAGTTCTTGTATTTTGCGAGTATTATAGCTGATCAATATGTAAACTAAACGGTCATATGTCCGATTATGCAAATGGATTATGTTGTGTTTTGATGCAAGAAAATCAACTTCTAAGTTGTACCTACCATAGTTGTCTTTGTAACCAACTTTTATCATTGGAGACACATCAAGTAACTATCTGTGGTAACCCATAATTCCATAAATACATACATAGATGTTAGCCAGTATACTAATTATTATGAATAAAATGAACTCTCAAGCCCCAACTATCAATGGGGACTAAATAATAAGCTATCAATAGGCCCATAAAACAATGTAATAAGCCACTCATCTTTGTAAATGCTACTATTCAAAATTCAAATATAAACATGCAGGGAGTAATGGAATATGCAATTTACAAATATGACTGATTAGTTAGTAACCAATAAGTACTCTAACCTTTAGTAGACCATTTTTTTTATATAAGAAAAGCAAACAACCGTTACATCAGCATGAGGAGAGTAAACATACCTACAAAATACTTGCCCTCTGTTGGTTCGAGGTCCTCAAATGCCGTAAGTAAGAACGGGTAGCGCGTAAATGAACCACTGGCATCGTCAACCCTCTTAATAGTCGTGGAGCCAGTCAACCCGATAACAAAGGGGCTGTCTTTTAGAATCCGGTATTGATCGGTGCCCTGGACTATAAAACCCTTGAGTAAATATATCCCGCCCTCTTTGAGCTTGTCAAAGAAGTAGTGTGCAATGTTATTCCGGGCGGTACAATGCATCACACCTCCCTGTGCAAACCAAACAGCAGACTTTCAATAACGATGAAACTCGTAAAAAGGAAAGGGTGCGGGGGTTAAAAGGGTGAGAGTTACCTTTATATCACTGACGACATAGTCGGTGCTCATGTAGCGTCCATTAACACTTGTGACGTCCCACTTTCTGCAAACCATAACCGTGATGGGGCCGGTACTCCCTTCACGGAGGTCAGCAAGGACCATTTGGTTGCCAACACCAATTCCCGATGTATTCACACTAAGAGAGCTAGCCATGATAGTAGAGTAGCAAGTCTGAATATGGGCCTACAACAATAGGGAAGGTGGAGCTCATATAATAGAAACTCAGACCATTCACCTTCCCAGAAAGAAAACAGTTTTTAAACTTAATATCCAATTGTTGTATATTAGACTGTTAATATCCAAGTAATTAAGCTGTAATTAAGACCAGAAATCAACAATAGGGAAGGTGGAGCTCATATAATAGAAATTCAGACCATTCACCTTCCCAGAAAGAAAACAGTTTTTAAACTTAATGTCCAATATTCATTATTAGCTGTTTAATAATCCCATGTACTGTACTAAAAAGTTGCAGGAGACATATTCACATTCACCCGTTAGCCATTTACTTATTTTACATTATTACTTGTTAACAATTATATATAACACAACTTAACTATCTATGTCTTAATAAGTGAAATCTCATTTTAATACTATATATTTCCTTTTTACCAAGGATATGAAAGATTAAAAGTCAGTGAGTCAAACATAGACAGTAAGAAAAAAGAACCTTTATGCTGTAAAACTCAAATGACTTCAACTTAAACTGTTAAAACACTTGAATATGAACACTCACCATGCACTGCAGTCAGCTGATCATAAGATATCAAAATTCTCACTTTAAAATTGGATCTTGATTAATGACTCACTTTGGACTTTTTCGTTTGTAGTTAAAAATAATCCAACTTTCATATTTTGGCAAAATTTAATAGAGTAAACTGCCATTTTGGTCCCTGAGGTTTAGTTACTTTTGCCACTTTAGTCCAAAACTCAAACTTTTTGCATCTGGGTCCCTGTGGTTTCAGTTTTATTGCCATTTTGGTCCAAAAATGAAATCAGGTCATACTTGTCTTATAAAATCCTGCAATTTTGTCATTTTCCTCAGTGGCAAATCAGGTCATATTTGTCTTATAAAATATGGTATTTATTTATAAAAAAGAAATGATCATTTTGCCCCTACGGAAAATGACAAAATAACAGGATTTTATAAGACAAATATGACCTGATTTCATTTTTGGACCAAAATGGCAATAAAACTGAAACCACAGGGACTCAGATGCAAAAAGTTTGAGTTTTGGACTAAAATGGCAAAATTGACCAAACCACAGGGACCAAAATGGCAGTTTACTCAATTTAATATTACAACACAAACCACTACATAAACATCCAAATTAAATCTTTTTTCAAATACGAGGTTGTATATATATAACTTCTACAATCCAGATACATATATTAGCCAAAAAAAAAAACAGACCAGAAATTAACAGTTTTTCGGACAATAGAAATTCGTTCAATTTAGAATAATGACCAACTAATTAAACTGTTAATATCCAAGTAATTAAGCTGTAATTAAGCCAAGTAATTACGCTATTAATCTAACCTTTGGATTTATCGAGGAAGAACAGGGGATCGCTCGGAACTTCGGTGAGCATATCTTTGGAGCTATAAAAGAACAAAAAGGGCATACACCATTCCTGTTTCAATATCCAATTTCAACGTAATTTATATAAAATCCTTGTGTAAAAAACAAAAAAAGAACAAAAGATAGTGGATGCCCCCACCCACCATAACATTGTAGAACCCTCCCTTCTTAGGGGATAATTTGCCAAAATATTAATAACTTTTTTTCTATTTTAATTATCAATTTATCTTGTTACATGCTTTCATCTTTCAAAGTGAAATTCTTGCATGACAAACTAATACGAAATTCGTAAATTTTGGTTAGTCTACATATGTTCAGGTCAGTTTTGTGTAAAACTTACCAAAATGTTTTGCTAAATGAGTCGTGGTCAGTTTATTTAACGTGCCCGCATATTAACATGTTAACTCATTTATTTTTTAATAGGTTTTTCTAAAAATATGGTTTGTCATACTTGGTATAGATGAAGATAACTAAACATCCAGCTTTATAGCCTATACATAATTATTTTATAAAAAATCATATATATTTTTTTTCATTTGTAAATTTGTAACTTTCAAGTGCTAATATTCTGAAAAAAAAAATTAATAAAAAGAATTTTTTTGATTAAGCAGGTCGTATTCATGTCATGCATTGCTCATGTTCACATGCGCCATGATTTTTTGGTTCATGTTGTTTTGACCACCTACATACGATGTGACCCATTTAACGCCCCACTGCCAAGATTGTTCGCATTTGAAAAAATTCACACAGATTACGACCGCTTTTGCGCCTATAGCACAAATTTCTCTAAGTTTTGTTCCGGTGGCTGTACACCAAAAGATAAAGGCACCTTGCGCCAACGGACGCAAATACGCCAATACGGTCCATGTGTTCCTGATGGTTTCCATGCCATAGGAAAAAAGGAAAAAACAATATGATATGAAACATTTGAACCATGTAATATATAAAATTATTAAATCAGGAACCTTGACTTCAGTATTCAAATTTACATCAATAGGTTCGACATGAAACTAACACGAATATGTTTAGACTAAACCTAAAACCCACGAATTAAATGTTAGGCTAAGTCTCTCATAGTAATTGCTGTTAAGTCTCTCAGAAGTATATGTATAGAAGTATATGTATACCTGACACTTGGAGTAGAAACTTGTAAGCTTCTCTAATAAAACTCACACATCACATTTGGTTAAAAGATTTGTGCATGCCTCTTCGACAACCTGAAACGAAAAAAGGGTGTAAGCAAATTGGCAACTCTAGTATGATTACCCAAGTGTTGTGGCGGAGTGCGTTAAATGCATTACAGGTTCAAACCATTCAACTTAGCAACAACTAATACCCATATATAAACTTGTCTTTTTTGACCCGTTATGTGGCCGAGCCATTTTCCTTGCGCTCTATTAGGCCGCTATGAACAACAATCAACAATAAATGTAAACGGGTCAAACGAACCTAGTTAATATAAAGATATGGTTAAGTATGTAAAGAAAATCTATGAAACATATATTCATTTTTTAGCAATATAAACTAATCAATTTGGTTTAAGAAGTGCATAAACACCATATAAAAACCAATAAAAAAGAAGACAGATTTTGGCGTGGCTTATCCATAATAAGCTAAAACTATACATTATAAATTTATGTGTTTTTTAGAAAGCCAGCTTATGTATTTATACGTTAGTATATTAAAAACGACCAGTGCACAAGCCTATATCATAGGATGAGACATTGAACCTTTGATTACTGAACCTTATATCACGCGCCTCGGGGGGTTTCGACCCAAATCGGGTCTCGTTCTGTCGTTCTTTCTATTCACCAGACCCGAATTGTTCCACGTCTACTGTATTCTAGTTGGACTTGCCGTTCACCATCTGTCGCGCCTGCTGAAGAAGCGACAATACACGTCATAGATTTCAACCCTAACCTGCACACATATAAATGCGGGTCAACCCAACTTGACACAAACAACTTATGGAATGTCTCACTCGAGTGTGGTGATCGTGGTGTAGGTTTGTTGAACTGCTTTGCATATCCAATCTTTATAATCCTACCCAAAAGTTCCTGAAAGATATGTAACCCACAGTTGCTGAAAATATATTGACAATCTTTATTATGAATGATATTCATACATAAAATAAGTTATTGTATAGTATTAATCAACTTTATATATGAACAAAATGAGATAATTACTAATGAAATCTAAATAAATCATATCCCTTAATTATAGAAAGATAATTATAATAAACTGTATCAATTTGAAGACGAAATTTTGTGAAGATCGAAAGGAGTTCCCCATGTATCAAGACCTCTGTTAGCGAATTTTGTGAAAAATTGAAGACGAAATTTGGGGAGAAATTGGTGATTTCCGTGGAAATTCATCGAGAAGGGGTTTTGAGAAGGGGTTAGTTTGTGGATGATCGATACATGTAAAGCTCTTCAAAACCGGGGCCACTTGCGTTATGATTGTAAATCTCATGAATTGCATGCTCCACTGATCCGAAACCCAATAATGCACATAGATATGTAAAATTAGGGCCAAAAAGTCATCAAATAATGAATGGCCAACAATATACATAAACCGGTAACGTAAATCAACAAAATACATAACAATCTATGCAAAAACCCTTAAAACCTTACTCGTATATGTTACCGGTAGGCGTGAAATCAAACAGTTGACCAAGGATTTCCATAACATCAGCGATTTTGAGAGAAAAAGGCAATCAGCCTTGATGTACCATTCGATAACCCTAGCCCTTAACTCCTTCACTTGTTCCTAAACAGTCAACACCAAAAACAATCAGAGCATCTTCACCTAATTTTAAAACAGAAACACACCATACAAATGCTAAAAATTATAAATCAACATAAGAGCATAAAAATTATACATCTATATCATCTAAAACACAAACACATAATCCAAATATTTTATGAGATCAAACACCTCTGATTAAAGCTATAAAAACCCAAATCAATAAAACTTCAAATCCAAACAAAACAATATAGTTGAAAACGACACAGATAGGGTTCGTTGATTGTTACCTTAGCCGCCGGTATTTAACTCAGATCCGTGCGGTAGCAGGACCCTAGTGGTAGCCGCTACCACTTGAGCTCAAACCATGAGAACCCTTGATCCAATCTAACCGTAGTCGTCGGAATAATCATTTGTTAACTTTGATTGAACCAAAGGGATGAACTGTTAAACTTTTGAGTAACAATCTGGTTTCAGTCGTTGCCGGTGATGATGACTGTGTGCGGCAGAAGAGGTGTACAGCGACGATTGGGTACGGTTGTGGGTGACCGGCGACGGAGATGGATCGTCTGAGTGGCGGCGACAGCCGGCGCTTGATGAGGGTGGGTGACCGGCAAAGTGGAGGTGGTGTTTGGAGATGGAGGGCTCCTCAAGAACAGACGTACTATTATGGAGGTCATAATTGTCAAAAACCATATAACATGGATGTTTTAATTCTGCGATCTTATGATTTTGTCGGATTATGTTTAATCTATAACCAGTCATATGGGTCTATGATGATGGCTGGGCTATATGGGGAGACTATTCAAACGATGGTTATGTTAACAACTTGCAAATTGTGGCTCCGATGAGAATAAAATAAATATGGTTTTCTATACTTTTTTTTAACTTTTGAACTCACATATTTAAGAGGCTCATAAATAAGGTTGTAAAAAAGTTGATATAACGATATGAAACATAAACATAGACAAATGCGATACCGACAACTTATTTTTTTTAAATGCAGATACAACTTACAAACCAAAATCATGAATCAATATTCAGTCTACCGTTATATTAACGTAAAGCTCTTCATCCAATCGTCTAAATTCACCAAGAAGAAACCCATTCTCATCAACTATCATCCCTCCATATTTCTCAAACCAATCTTCATCCACCGATCCAAATTCACCACAAACATTCTCAACGACCACAGTGGACTCACGTGTCTTTTGCGATTTATTGGCTGATGTATCGGTCTTGGAACATGGAGATTCAACTTCATCATCATCGGATAGATTTATTACTTCAAGAATTGGATCATATGACCCAACTGAACTCATGCACTCTTGTTCGGGAATATGGATCTTGTTTGACCCGTTGGCTGGACCCGAAACCGGCGTTGTTAGAAGTCTTTTGTATTCTCTGTAGTTAGTAGAAGAAACCTCTGATAATGCTGCCTTCGACATTGCTTCAAAACAATTAAAATGTTGATGATCGAACTAAGATTTAGGCTAAAGAAAAATTGATTACGACTTGAAAAAAAACAAACGTATATTGTATAACAATATGTTTTTTTATATAAGATATTTTAGATAATCAATATTTTAACGTAAATTGTTAGTGTAGTTAACTAAAATTTAAATGTATAATGGGTCGGTTGTAAAAAATATGTAAACTAAAACTTAACCAGTAACTAGATATGTAAAAAGGTCACTTGTTTTATAAAATGGGTATGACCGTTTTTTTTTTCAAAGAAATATTTTAAAGATTTTATCACAACATATAGAGTATTGACTAGATTGATTTTGAAGTTAAGAGATAAGAAATTAAGAAAAAGGGTAAAAGGGTAATTTCATAAAGAAAGGGGGAAATATGTAATTGATTTTAAAGATTGGACAAATATGTAATAAGGGCTTTTAATAAGGGGATATATGTAAAAATTCCTTTTAAATGCACCAGCCTATAAGAATCCTATTAATTTCATTTAATTTACTTAATAATCACAAGTTACATTACTTTAATCATTTGGGTCAAAAACAATTCCAGTTTAATAATCACAAGTTACATTACTTTAATCATTTGTGTGAAAAATAATTCCACAAACCCTAGATCATCTCATAATAACAATAAGAAGAAAGCTCTGGCCGCACACAAATCTCTGGTATTCGACTGCGATTGCTTCGATTATTACACGAACTACTGGTTCCGGTGGGACACGTCTGTTAACCGAGAGCTAATTCATCAAGTAATTGAAGCTATTGAAGAAAAATTTACCAGTAGTGAACAGGTTAACTGTCGCGGCCGTAAACCTAACCAGAAGAAAGAGAAGGCGAGTCATTGGAGGTTCGCTGGAAAAGCTTTAAATCCTCCGCCAGAGGTTTCGGTTTCGCCTCCGTACGACATCTCATTAGTTGAAGAATGTGCAAAGGAAGAACATGAGGTAGTGGAGGAGTCGCCGGAGACGGATGCAACGGCGAGAAGAGGACTTCCGGAAGTGAAAGGGTTGTTTAACTTGCGTTTGTGGGGACTTTGGAGTCCGTGATACTCATCCTTCGCCTCTCAATATATGCTCTCCAATCCATAATTAACTTCTCCCTAATTGAAGATCTTCATAGATTAGGCACACAACTCTCAGACATATATCTTCGATTGATCTCCTGCACAGGCTCGCCATCAGGCTCTCCATCAGTCGGCAACTCAATTGGAATCGTAATTAACTTCTCCCCAATTGAAGATCTTCATAGATTTGGCACACAATTCTCAGACATATATCTTCGATTGATCTCCTGCACAGGCTTTCCATCAGGCTCTCCATCAGTCGGCAACTTCAGTTAGAATCAAAATGGGTCATTTACTTGCTCCTTTAATTATACATCATCCTCTGACTCTCCAGCAACCTTTAAGTGCAATATATATATTTCTAAGATGAAGATAATCTATGGTAATGAAGATTTGGAGCAGCAAGAGGTAAAAACAGCCCGAATTTTTCCTTTTATAAATTCGATTCGTGAGTGTTAGTGTGTGTGTTTATATTGATTAGGGTTTCATCAAATGCAATGTGAGGGTTTGCAATCGGTGTTTATACAAATAATATTGAACCCAATTTTTATATATGTGTATGCAGTGTGTAGTATGGGGTCTTGCTTACCTCATTCAAGGAATAACAATGAAAGACAGGGGTGATTGATTTCGAAAAACTCCGCCTCTTTGTTCGCCTTCTTCCTGATTTTAAGTTACAGTGAGTCAATTTCCTTTTTCTAATTCTAATGGATTAAGAACTATACGTGATTAACCAACGAATTGTGGTAGATTTTATGTTTCTATTGCAGTATTTGGATTGAATTGACTGTTGCAATTTAATGATCGTCAGTTATAGTTCGTTTTTTGAATATAGAGAAACACTGACTTATTTAAGGTGCTTGATTTGGGTGAATAGTAGCAATATAAACTGCTATTGTAATTTGGTGTGATATTCAATTTAGTATCAGCAACCTAATCAAATTGTGCCCTAAACATAGAGTAAATGTGTTCACCAGCAAGGTAATAATATGTACTAATTTTCAATTATCATTGACTTCTAATAAGGAAATATAGCTATTAGGTTATGTCAAGATAAGCATAGTTTATAAAGAATATGTTGCAGAATAAAGTTAATACAACATTTTAGTAATAAATAATTAGCTGATAGTCAATAATAATTTTAGTATGCTAATGTTGTTAGAGTTAATAATAAGGACTATCAATTGTTATTTAACAATTTTAGTAGAACTGATGCAACATTTTTGGTTAATAGAGCTATTAGTGACTCGGTTATTTATTACTAACTGCTTAATAGCCCATTAGCATACTAACTCTTGATTCAAAGTAATCTCCGAACAATTGATAGTCACTAACCGAGTCACTACCGTTGTTAAGGTACCTGCATTTTTGTTGTTCGTTAACTATTTGATTGTTTTGCTACCACATACTAATCACCCCTGCCAGGTGTGAAGGTGAATACTTTATTAACGTGACCGTTTTTATTGTCGGGTCGATTTTGAATCAATTTTGTTTACTTTTATCAGTTTTTGGTTTCGGTTTGGTTTTAGGTTGTTTTATTTTTTTGCATCGTTTTGGTTTTGATTTTTCCCAGCAATTGTTTTGTTTCGATCTAAGTTTTTTGAGTTCGTTTCGGTAAGATCTTTTACGTTTATTGTTCCGTTTTCAGTTTTTTTTAGTTTTGTGTAAATTTAGGCACCTACCGTTCGTTGGTTAGGTTGAACTCAACCGCGCGAGCACCCGATGATTTCACAGACGGCGGCCCCACCTCAGTAACATATCCGATAACATCTGCAGTGAAACGAAAATTAGGCTGAATTAGAAATGTGTCTAATAGTCTAACCGAGCCAAATTTGAGCCAAATTCAACTGAATAAACTAATTTATTCGGTTCAGTTATCTGATCGAACCAGTTAATATCTGGTTTATTCGTTTTCATCCAGTTTGGTTATCCGAATAAGCAAGATTTGTGGAACCCAGATTCTGAATTTATATTCGGATACGGTTAGGGATCGAACTAAAAACCGAATTCACCATTCGTTCGGTTATTTCTCGTACGGATCTGGTTTGGTTTTTGGGTTTTCTGTTTCAATGGTTCGTGTGGAGGCGAATTTTTACTTGGAAGAATAATAACGTTTAAATGTTCCAACTTCTAAGAGAATTTTTAATGCACTTGAAGGTTGAAGGAAAAAGAACGTATCACCAGAAAGTAGCTGCTATTCTACACCAGATTGAAGCCGAGATTAGTGCTAACAATCTGCTTGAGGTGGCAGTTTTGTCCCGTATATCCGGTTTTGTTTGTGTGATGATGTGAACTTCTTGATAGATGGTCTCTGATAAACAAAGGACAAAATCGGCCCCACCTTAGCGAATTTTGTGAAAAATTGAAGACGAAATTTGGGGAGAAATTGGTGATTTCCATGGAAATTCATCGAGAAGGGGTTTTGAGAAGGGGTTAGTTTGTGGATGATCGATACATGTAAAGCTCTTCAAAACCGGGGCCACTTGCGTTATGATTGTAAATCTCATGAATTGCATGCTCCACTGATCCGAAACCCAATAATGCATATAGATATGTAAAATTAGGGCCAAAAAGTCATCAAATAATGAATGGCCAACAATATACATAAACCGGTAACGTAAATCAACAAAATACATAACAATCGATGCAAAAACCCTTAAAACCTTACTCGTATTTGTTACCGGTAGGCGTGAAATCAAACAGTTGACCAAGGATTTCCATAACATCAGCGATTTTGAGAGAAAAAGGCAATCAGCCCTTGATGTACCATTCGATAACCCTAGCCCTTAACTCCTTCACTTGTTCCTAAACAGTCAACACCAAAAACAATCAGAGCATCTTCACCTAATTTTAAAACAGAAACACACCATACAAATGCTAAAAATTATAAATTAACATAAGAGCATAAAAATTATACATCTATATCATCCAAAACACAAACACATAATCCAAATATTTTATGAGATCAAACACCTCTGATTAAAGCTATAAAAACTCAAATCAATAAAACTTCAAATCCAAACAAAAAAATATAGTTGAAAACGACACAGATAGGGTTCGTTGATTGTTACCTTAGCCGCCGGTATTTAACTCAGATCCGTTCGGTAGCAGGACCCTAGTGGTAGCCGCTGCCACTTGAGCTCAAACCATGAGAACCCTTGATCCAATCTAACCGTAGTCGTCGGAATCATCATTTGTTAACTTTGATTGAACCAGAGGGATTAACTGTTAAACTTTTGAGTAACAATCTGGTTTCAGTCGTTGCCGGTGATGATGACTGTGTGCGGCAGAAGAGGTGTACAACGACGATTGGGTACGGTTGTGGGTGACCGGCGACGGAGATGGATCGTCTGAGTGGCGGAACAGCCGGCGCTTGATGAGGGTGGGTGACCGGCAAAGTGGAGGTGGTGTTTGGAGATGGAGGGCTCCTCAAGAACAGACGTACTATTATGGAGGTCATAATTGTCAAAAACCATATAACATGGATGTTTTAATTCTGCGATCTTATGATTTTGTCGGATTATGTTTAATCTATAACCAGTCATATGGGTCTATGATGATGGCTGGGCTATATGGGGAGACTATTCAAACGATGGTTATGTTAACAACTTGCAAATTGTGGCTCCGATGAGAATAAAATAAATACGGTTTTCTATACTTTTTTTTTAACTTTTGAACTCACATATTTAAGAGGCTCATAAATAAGGTTGTAAAAAAGTTCATATAACGATATGAAACATAAACATAGACATATGCGATACCGACAACTTATTTTTTTTAAATGCAGATACAACTTACAAACCAAAATCATGAATCAATACTCAGTCTACCGTTATATTAACGTAAAGCTCTTCATCCAATCGTCTAAATTCACCAAGAAGAAACCCATTCTCATCAACTATCATCCCTCCATATTTCTCAAACCAATCTTCATCCACCGATCCAAATTCACCACAAACATTCTCAACAACCACAGTGGACTCACGTGTCTTTTGCGATTTATTGGCCGATGTATCGGTCTTGGAACATGGAGATTCAACTTCATCATCATCGGATAGATTTATTACTTCAAGAATTGGATCATATGACCCAACTGAACTCGTGCACTCTTGTTCGGGAATATGGATCTTGTTTGACCCGTTGGCTGGACCCGAAACCGGCGTTGTTAGAAGTCTTTTGTATTCTTTGTAGTTAGTAGAAGAAACCTCTGATAATGCTGCCTTCGACATTGTTTTGTTTGTTGTTGATTGTAGAAACGCATCGAATGGGAAGAAAATATTGAGACTTGGGGTCAATGGAAGGAGATGAAGAGTTGTTCTTAAAATGCCTTTAATTCTATTATTTCAGTTATGTTATCTTTAATTATTGTAATTCTAATTTCTCCTTTAATTCCATTAATTTAGAGTTAATGGAAGGAGATGAAGAGTTGTTATTAAAATCCCTTTAATTCTATTCTTTAATTCCATTAATTCAGTTACGTTAATGAAGTTTGTAAAATAGTTAATATAACTAAATTTCTAAGTATTTATTGTAATCAATATTATTTTAAGTATTGCATTTAAAACTTCATAAATGTTGATTTTAAAATAGAACATGCAACTAAATCTATTATCTATATTAAAACAAAACAAACTTATGCCACATGGCATTTGTTTAGGCCACTTGATGCCACGTGGCATCCTAATACTCCCTAATGAAAAGAATTGAGCGCTAAAACTAGAAGTGTCCTCCGCTCTTTTTCTTCGCCAGCAACACAATCAATTGCATTGATTTGGAGTTTCCTTTTTGATTCTCCCATTTATTGAAAGTTGCTACAATCACGAACCCTAATTCCAGAATTAACACACACCTTTCTTTTCATCCTTTGCCTCCTTACAGTTTTCTCTATTTGAAAAACACTAGATCTCATCTCTTTACAATCAAAAGTAACCTGGTAAGTTTGTTTTGATTTGTAATCTGTAACCTGATTCATATAATTTTCGGCCGTATGGGGTTCCATACGGTGCAACTTGGTTGTAATTGATTGTTTTTTGTTGAGGCTTGATCTAGGGCTCGATAGATGATTCTTTTTTCTTCGTTCGATCAAAACAGGAGATTTTCGGTAAGTTTACATCATCCTCTTTGATTAATTTTGATTTCGATTAGTTGAAATTACAGAAAACTTCAAACGGAGCTCGCCGGAGAGTTGGCCGGAGGAGTGACGGTGGTGGTCGGAGTAAAGCTAGATGAGCAGAGCAGGGTGAGGAACTTGAAAGCATTGCAGACTTTGGTTCCAAATTCTAACAGGGTTAGGGTTAAACTCAAAGTAGATGGATCTGAATTTTTTCTTGGATTCACTATTAGGTTTTATGATTATATTTATTTATTTGGAACAATGTTTCTTATGCTTAATGTTTATTATTACTCAGTTTACATAAAACTAAGTATATGGATTGTATTTGTGATTGCAAGTCATGAATTTTGAATTGCAGATTCAGTAAGATGTATTTTTTTTATTTGGAAATTTAGGTTTAATAAGGTGAAAATAGCAATAAGAGCTTTGACATAACTACACTGGTTTCATCATGTGCCTTTTTTTAAGATACAGAAGGTAGCGTATGACACAAGCACGAGTGATGGTGACTTTGGCAGTGGTGGGGGGCAGGGTACTGAGAAAGTCTTGGTTCATAACCTTTAGGTACTACTGATTACCTTTAGCATCATTAAACAATTATAATTTAAATAAGGAACTAAATACTTATTTCATTTCATTTGATGTTTTTATTCATCAGCAGGCATGTCTGACTCCAATGGTTCATTGAAGCTGGATTGCATTTTTTAACATGAAGGATCTGAATTTTCTTTTGTAGATTCAACTATATGAACAATATCAATATAAAGTGTCTTCCCAATTATTGAATTTTAGTTGTCTGGTTCTGTAACTTCATTTGTCTTCTTCAGATCAACAAGTAAGTCCTTTATGCTTTTAACCTTTTTCTTTGAAACTGAGTCGCTTTGTTTCGAAACAGTAGTTTGAATCGACCGACTAAGATCAATTGAAATCTCAGGTTCCCTAAAGCTTATTTCTTTTTTCTTTGCACTTGAATTGCTTTGTAGAAAGTTAAATGTGGAATAGTGTATGCAGTGGCGGATCTTGACCTAAAAACTCAGCATAGGCCGATGTTTTTTGGAGATAAAATCAGCCTGGGCCGAACCAATACACATTTAAAAATATTCTCGAAAACCTGAAATTTAACACTACTGGGAGAAAAAACCGCACGGGCCGAGGCGCGGTCCGGCCTCCTCTAAGTTGCACCACTGTATGTATGTGTAGAAACTAGAAAGATGAATAGTGTTTTTTGCAGTTTAGCTGTATAGTAGGTTGATTTGAAGATCAATGTGTGTTTTTTGTAATGAGGTTAGGTGATTATCTTTCCTAAATTTTTAAGCTTGAGCTATATGGAATTGTGATGCCTGTGTGTTGATGATGCAAGGTTAATAGTTGTCTTAAGTTACTATCATATTTAGCTTCATTTTAATTCTCCCTGCTCCTACACCGATGACTTTTAGTCATTTTGGATAACTTTCAAGTTGTTTGAGTGTCTGTGCAGGCTAATATAGACATATAGTTTTAGTTGTTTTCGAGGTGTTATGGTAGAAATCACCGAATCTCAATATCTAGGGTTTTTTATTTCGCGAGCTGGTGATTTGAGATTGATTTGGATATGAAGTTTTGTGTGATTTAGAAACATCTGATTTAAGCAATTTGGAATGTTAACAGTTAATCTTATGTGATTTATCATAACTGAAACTATGTTTTTTTTTTTTTTTTGAAAACCTAGGTTGAATAGCTTGGATTTGTGAATTTGACTGGTTAAATTAGTGTGATAACGATATTGGTGGACTGAAACTTTGTCGGTTTGTGTTTTAGATTGTGCATTAGTCTTTTATAATGTGACTTGCGAGAAAACTTAGTGATCTACTCTGCATAGCTCAGCGGTAAGTCGGTTCGTGTGCTATGTACGTGTAGTAGGTTTAGAAAGATTAATAGTGTTTCGTGCAGTTTAGCTGTATAGAAGGATGATCAATGTATGTTTTTTGTAATGAGGTTAGGTGATTATCTTTCTTGACTTTTTTAAGCTTGAGGCCTCGAGCTATATGTAATTGTGATGCCTGTAATCCATGACCTAGGGGTCTAATGGTATGGTGTTTGGCTGTTTGCCCCCTACAAAAGTGGTGTGGGTTCAAATCCGTGCAAATGAAAATTTAGGTGGTATATAGGTGTAAAAAATGCTGTTAAAAGAAGAAAAGAAAATTTGTGATGCGTGTATGTTGATGACGCAAGTTTAATAGCTTTCTCAAGTTACAATCGTATTCTGTTGTTTTTATCTTTAATCTGCCCTTACAGTCATGTCATACACTGCAGTTTTTTTTAATGATTTTTTAGTTATTTTGAATAACTTTTAAGTTGTTTGAGCGTCTGTGCAGGCTAATATATGACAATGAACACAATTGTTTTGGGAAAATTTTGATTTTCTGAAGTTATAAAGGATAGTGAGCAAAATATTTAGTATGTGTTTGATAATTTCTTAGGGATATATGAGAGTATAGTGCTCAATATATTGATACCAAATGGGTTTTTATCCATGGTGGCATGGTGTACAATTTATCATAAGAATCACATTATTTCATCCAGCTAATGAGAAATCGTCATACATTTTGTATCACAGATTTATCGCATTAAGTTGTTTATGTGTATTGTTGTGAAGCCATGATAAAGGAAAATGATGGTTCTGTCCCCGTTACACACACGGGACGAGCCCGGCGCCGTAGAGGTTCAAATGAGGTAACCGTTAATGAAATATCTCTTACAATCATTATAAAATATATTACAAATATTCAGTTATGTACTTATGTTTTTCTTCCGAGTATTAGGTTCCAGCTGATGTGGACCAATCAAATGGAACGAAGTTGCTACCAAATGATCAAAATAAGTATAAATCAATGTTGGTGCGTGCGTATTCAACTATCTGGATGATCGGTGGTTTTATATTTGTCGTCTACATGGGGCATCTTTATATATGGGCCATGATCGTCATAATACAAATCTTCATGGCGAAAGAGCTTTTTAATCTGTTAAGAAAAGCACATGAAGACAAACAGCTCCCTGGTTTCAGGCTATTAAATTGGTAAGCTTAATATGCTGGCTATTAAATATGTCAATATGCTGGTATTCATCTTAATAATTAAGTTTTAATCAATGGCATTGATTTCAGGCATATCTTCTTCACGGCGATGCTGTTTGTATATGGTCGGATTCAGTAGAGTTAACGTTTGTTCTTACTTTGCTTTTCCAGTTTAATCCTATGACAGTTGTAATTTTCTATTAATATTATTTTGTTTTCTTTTGACATTATGATTCTGTTTGTCATCTATTAATTTTCTATTATGATTCTGTAGTGGTTTTGAATAGTGTATTAAAGATGGATGACATATCGCCTATGTGGATGGTCATAGTGGTCACGAGGATCATAACCACACACTTATTGGAATTTGGAACCTTTCCTATATATATGTTGCTGTAATACTAGGGTCTTAGTTTGATCATGCTAAAGCCAATATCAGCAGCCCTTATGCATTTTCCACAAATTTAGTGCTTAGTAGTTAAGTTTGTAGTATCAAATTAAAAAAAAAATGGTAATCATAGGTGGCAAAATGGTGATGTTGATTTTGAGTTAAAATGGGTAACTTATTTTATGGGTCATAATGGGTTGGGGATCTATTAAAACTTGGATCAATTAGTGACCACAAAGTGTAGGACAAAAAATGTTGTAATTTTTATGAGATTTTTTAACGGAAGTTATTGCAATTTTTAAAGGGGTTGGGATTGATTATTACTTGGATCAGTTTAATATGTTTTGGATCAACAATGGAGATTAACATGTAAATTTGCAGGGCGTATATAAAAACCTATTTGTAGGTGAGGTTTGGCATGATATATATATATATATATATATATACTGAAAATACCAGCTTCCTAATAATCACCATTGATCCGTCACGCCGTTCTGACTTGATTCGTACATTAAAAATCCTACGATAATTACATTTCGCTCATTTCAAAATTTTATGTAAAGACTTAAAAATAATATATTTGAATTAAGTAAGGGAATATTTCTTTCATTTCAGATTTTATGTTAATATTGTTCAATATTATATAATTAACTTTGAATAACCCGTGTAACACACGGGTACTTAAACTAGTTTTAGATTATATATAGATACTTTGTTTTCCTCAACAGCTTTTATTCCTTTTTATTTAATATTAGGTTTCTTTATTTAATCCCTAATATTTACCGGGTTAATTTCACCACTATCGGTATTTTACCCGTTCATGAATAACGTGGTTTGATTACCAAACCCGTTTTCGGGGTGTTACAGAGTCATTGCGTCTCTCAGCTTTTATTTAACGCGGCTTATAACAAATCCATTGTGTACACATATTAGTAAGAATAACTATTCGTGGCATAGTATTCTACATATCATCTAGAAGCCGAAAAATGTGGCCGAAATATGTGGTGCCAGTTGACAGTAAACATGCCAAACGACAACTATTTTGTCAAACCTGGTGCCAATGTGGTGTCGATTATAACAAATCCATTGTGTACACACATTATTTTGTCGAACCTTTAAAATAACCTTCAAACCAATTGTCAAATGACCATAAATCTCATCAATTTAACCAAAACCCTTTGAATCTTTCAACTTCAATAATCGTACACGAACTCATTAAATCGAATTTAAAAATAAACAAAAAAAAATTAGCATACTTTTGTACAATTATCATTAGAACCCCTCGATCGAGCCACAATTGTTATACCGCAACCTAACCGTCTCCATTTTGCGAGTATTCGGCCCTTCACTACTTAACCCAGATGGGTGCAATATGTATTCACTCATGGGCCGACTGTACTCACTGTTGGCCTAGTCTTGTTTGCCCAAAGCCATTTTTCTGAATTTGATCACGGTCGTGTCATAGTGTGAGCTCCCATTGTAGAACGACCAGTGTCCTATTTTGATCTCATTATCAAGATCAGACAATGATGCGGAGGCGAGCAGAGTGGCAGACACACACAGCTCACAGCTGCACATGACAATGTCCTGCTCCTCCCATCTTGTATTTCTTCCGAGACACCGGGCCTTGTGGCCAAGGTGGACTACTCGACTGCCGCCAGCCCCTTGGCTCTCCTAGATGTGCGGAAACTCGACCTCCACTCGCCCGAAGGCACGACAATGGATTAATCGGTAAAATCTCGCCTCCCATCCAAGTCGAACCGGCGCCACCCGTATTTGCTCTTCACTTGGATGCCGCAGAAAATGAGGAGAATGGGAATCGAACCTGAGTCACAAAGAACACCAATTCTTTCTCCACTCACTCCACTCATTGGCAATATTTATTGGGTAATTAAAATTAAGTAGACATATTTATTTAATTATAATTACATAAATATTTTCTAAAATATACAGTTATATGTTGAATTTTATAATTCTTTGTTTTACTTTTTATTTATTATTAATTACATATTTGGATCAAACAAATATTAGAGAAATAATAGATTATATATATATTTATTAATAATGCACTTCATTTTCTAATTTATAAACATTTAAAACCATATAATTCAATTTTTTTTTTTTGAAAATCACCCAAAGCTAAGGGTGAGAGGGGCACTCCCCTCTTAGGGGAGTCCCCTCTCTTACGCACACCCAATTACTTGATGCCACGTCAACTCCCCTCTTAAACTCTCCTCACACCCTAAATTGGTGGCGGCACTCCCCGCTTAGGTGACTTGTTTTTTATTTTTTTTTGTTTTTTTATTTGTTGTAATTATGCATCTTTATAAAAAAATATTAATAAAAATTAAATAAAATTTAACAAAAGATATTTCGAAGTAGAAAATAAAAATAAAAATTAAATTCAAACTAGAAAATTAAAATTACATTCAAACTAGAAAATAAAAATTACATTAAAACTAGAAAATAAAAATTACATTAAAACTAGAAAATAAAAATTTTAGAAATCGCACGGCCACTCGTACTTATTAGCGATGTCGCGCTTTCGGGCGAGGATGAACAACAACATATTTGGCGGAGCATCGTCGTGCGGCTTGAGGAATGTTTTCATATCTCGATCGTAATTGTAGTTTTTCATCGTCCCGCGTTGTTCCGATATGAGCTCGCGAGCCTCCGACTCTCTTTTTTTCCTCAATTCAATCACCTCCAATTCCATCGCGTGCTTCGCTTCTTTCATGGCGGTGTACTCTTTGAATTGTGCCGCCAACTCGGCCGAGCTTCCCTCGGACGATGTCGCTTGACGCTTGTCTCGCCGTTGTGGTCTTTGTGGCGAGGGGTCTTCGTTCATATCGGGTATGGAAGTGTCCACGTCAACGGGCTTTCTTTTTTGTGCCGAACCTTCCCCTTCCTCACCCAACAATGGGACTTGGGCCCATTTGTCGTGTTTTCGAACGACCTCCCACGCCTTGACATGTTGAAAACCGTTCGGATATCTCTCTTTAAATTCCTTTAAAGAGACTTTCATCACGTCGAGATCCTTACACCCGCTTCCTCGTGTGCGATCCTACATATTATAAAATAATAAGTGTTAAAAAAATATGAACTTAGTAACGAAAATTAAAAAATATACAATGTTAAAAAATATAATTTTTACCGCTTGTGGGTATAGGCCGTTGAAAAGTTTATTTTCGTCATCATCGGGTTCCATTTAGACCGTACTTGATGCACGGTCCGGTTACTTCCACCAACGGTGGCGTTAAAATGATCTAAAATCTTACGCCAAAAACTATCGCGGTTTTGTTGATTGCCCTTCTTTTTGTTGGTAGAGCAATGTACCCACGCCTTCGCCAACGCCTCTTCTTGGACCTTTGTCCATTTTTCGCTCGCCATTTTTCCCTTTTTATCCCGGGCGTCATCTTCTTCGTTGCCGGCGTCTTCATCCACATTATATTCATCGTCGCCGGTGTCATCTTCATCGTCGCCCAAATTTTGAGTTTCGGGCACTACTTCCTCGTCCTCGTCGTCGTAAATAGGTAGAGGACGTTCAACATTTCCTCGTGTAGATGGAACTTGTGGGGAACGAAAACCATATGGGTCGAAGGTGGGGGATTGAGGAGGAGCATCCATTGATAACAAATTTTGAAAATAGCCGAAATTGGGTTGAAGGTTGGGTGGTTGGGTGTTGTAAATGGAGGGGTGTGAAAGTTGTTGGAAAAAAACGGGGGTTGTGAAGTATATCCGAAAGGGGGTTGTGGTTGTGCACTTGCATCGCTCGAACCACCACGAGACGGTTGCGAGCCCCGTCCCTTAGTTTTTTTCTTGGCTTCGCGGGGTTGGTTCTCCATTGCTCGGTTTGAAGTGGGTGTGGTTTGAGAGTATAAAAAATTAGTGAAGTGGGTGTGGTTTGAGAGTATAAAAAATTAGTGGTGGGTGTGGTTATTTATATTTGTTTAAAAAGGGATTTTTTTTTTTAAATTCGACCGTTGCAAAATTCGACCGTTCCTCAAACCTCGTGCCAATTCAACGCGGTGAACTCATGCCGAAGACCCTCCCCGAATCGGGTCCCCTCGGTGATGACGGCGGTGTTCCCGATCGGGGAATGGGGTCACCGCACCCTCTCCCGAGAGTGCCCCGGATACCCTAAGAGTACAACCAACTAAGCTCAAACTTGTTGTTTATTTATAATGGTTAAATTTATTTAAAGGTTAACTACAATAATGCTCTAAAGTACATCTTATATATCATTTTGAGCTAATTGCAAAATTTTCCTCCTCGGTTCATCGCAACCTATCTTTGCACATACAGTTAGCAGTGATCTCAGGAATCATTTTTTTCTAGATTCTAATTTATAGCCTTTAAACTTTCATAATTATATATATTTATGGAACCCATTAAGTCTAACCACTTTTTAAATCAATATTCACCGTTGGATCATGCTGAGATCAGCCGTTTAAACTCAAAAAATAATCGCTCTAATGGCGGTTCCCGGAGGTTATGGTCGGTTTTTGCAGCTGGTGGTTACCTCCACCTTTTGTTGCCCACTATCTCCACTCCATGACTTAACCGCCTAAAATATTACCTTTAACCGTTTTAAGTATTACATATTCTAATGTTGCATATTAATTATATATATATATATATATATATTAAACCAATTAAGTATAACCATCTTTCAAATCTATCTTCACCGTCGGATCATGCTGAGATTAAATCTCAGCCGTTTAAACTCACAAAAATAACCGCTATAATAGCGGTTCAGGGCGGTTTCTTTAGTTGGTGGTTTTTCCTAATTTTCCTCTCATTATTTCCACATCTTGGGGATTACCTTCTAATAAACTACTAACCGTTTTTCAAATCATTCTCTACCATTAGATTTTGCTGAGATGAAATCTTGGCGGTTAAAACTCACTCAATTAACTGATTCTAGAGTAGTTATAAGCAGTTAACCTGCAGTTTAAAGTAGTTCACCAAATAACTCCCCACTCCTACCTCTCTGTCCGTATTTCAAGGTTATCTATCCTACAGTTTTAGGTACGTTATAAACGGTTTCTTGCTTCCAACCCACGTCCCACCTCTCTCCTCTAATTATAATAACCGTTTTTGGGATAACATGACTGTCCAAATCAAGCGGTGAATCCTGACCGTAATAAGTATGTGGTTATTCCAAAAATTTGACAGTTGTATTTTTTCCTCATCGGTTACCTCTGTACCAATTTTATCGCTTCCACTATGCCCAGTTGTATCATGTACTGTAATACTGGGACGTGCCTAGAATTCAAAAGAGCAGTTTTGCGGTCAGCAGCCCCATCCCCACTCCCCCGTGATTCCAGGCTTCTATTATATTTAGGCTATTAGAACCACCTAAATATCCATTTTTTCCCTTTCATTGATCTGAATTTGATCACCGGAGCAGAACATCATGCCGAGTTGAACGAAGACTGCTGGTAATGGAATAGATGTCGCTCCAATCGTGTATGGTTGAGGGTTGTATCTGGGAAATCAATTTGGGAATGAATATCACTTCTCTTCACTGCGCAAGCCTGCGGTTCAAGTAATTCGTTCTACTTTATCAAATTTTCTTTCGATTTGATCAAATTTGACCTAATTATTACATCTGATGTTGCAGATTTTCTGATATTGTCTTCTGTTTACTTGAGACTCATTCATCCTCCTCTCTTCCTTTTCTCAAGAGTCTAGGGTTCCTTGGTGGGATTTTTGATTGTCAAGGAACGAAATCAAGAGAGAAGAAGGCGTGTATCAGGAAGCACACTCATTTGAAGTCATTCTCTGTCAATTTGGTAAGAACCACAACCCAAAATCATTCAAAGGTTGATTTGTAGTAGAAAATGGTCATAATCTTTTTTGTGAAGGGTTTTTGCTGTTGATCAGGGTGGTTCTTTGTGTAAAAGAATGTGAAGTGTCATCTCAAATATATAATAAGACACAATTCTGTAAGAATCGTCCACTGGTAAGGGAAAATTTACTCTTAAGACACAATGTTTATCTGATCTCTAAGTAATATAGTTTTTATTTAGAGTGTTAATGTATAATCTTAGTTGAAAAGGAGAAGAAAAGAAGTAAGAAGTCTTAGCAGGAGCAGTTTTCAACAAGTCTTCTTTTTGGTAAGTCTTTAGCCTTAATTTAGATTAAATAAATTTGTAGACTTTCTGTATCATCTGTCTTTTATGCCTACCAGGTAATCAGGTTGCTATTAAGATGCTTTTTCCTTTATCATCTCAAGTGGAAACTAAAGGAATGCATATCATTAATCCATAATTCTTTCTTGATGCATAGCTAAAATCGTTTATATGTTTCCCATTCGCAGATGGTGCTAGATCGACTTTCTCTTGTGGAGCTTAATGTATGATGGAAATCACTTCTTGATGTCGGTAGTAGAGTCGCCTGGGTTGTAACCCGCTTATGACCCGGTAATAATAGGCATGCATTTGTATGGTGATGCTATTACCACATTAAAGTACCCATCCACCAGAGGGTAAAAAGCTAGTGTCTATTTTTCTTGGTGGCTTTATTTTGAAAATATGACTGTATTTATCTATCTAATGTATGACTTAAAGATTAGTTTTTAGTTCATAACAGATGGTAAGTTTTGACTTCAAATTTCATGTGTAACTAAGTTAATTTACAATAATTTATGTAATACTATTACTTTATTTTCTCCTCACATGGTTATAGATTAAGAATCTTTTCAAATAGCAAACCAGACTAAAAGCCTTGTGTTTGAATTATGTTGGTTTCTAAAAAGCATTCATTTGGTACACTCTGATGATACTTACAAAAGTTGCGCTATCTTCTCCGTTCAGGTGCTTAAAGTTGTACCATGGCCCAATGTCTCCTCATTCTTATTTTATTTGAAATCATTTCTTATGATTTTATTTTTCATTTTGTTAACATTAACTAGCCAAGTTACTGTAAATATCAATTAGGATCTCCAACTTTTCAACCTTAAAAATATTTACATACTTACTATTTGAGATTTGTTGCAGTCGAGTTGTGTTATGTAACTACTTCTAATTTATTCATGTGCCTTCTGGCATCCTTTATTTTGTAAGTATGATCAAATTACAACATCTTTTATTTTGTAAGTTTGATCAAATTAGTGATGACCATTAGATGTTAGGTTGTATTACAGTTTTTTTTTTTTTTTTTTTTTTTTTTGTATATTCTTTCTTTAACTTTTGTCTACCATAATGTTATTTATATACCAATTTTCTTTTTATTTTGTAGGGTGATCATGTGCAGGGCGATCCAACCATTTTAGGGGCCCAAACGAAGTGAAAAATTGAGGCCTGCTTAAAATTTCAAGTTTTGAGCATAGAAAAGAATGATTTAGGGCCATTACCTCCGTTTATTTTACTCGGAGAACCCTGCTCAGTAATCCAGGTAGTTGATCATGTTAAAGTAATTATTTTTAAGCTTATTGGTTCTAAATTTTACTAATTACTACTAAAAATGGAACTGGGAGTTGATATAGCTCAATTCTGCTCAGTTTTTTATTAGTTCTTCAACTTTAGTATGAAGATTGAAAACATTGAAGCTATCTTTTGTATGGTCCAGCTTCTTTTCCTTTTCATGTGCATTAATCAAGATGTCTCGGATATTGTTCTTCATTTAAATAATTATTCATATACAAATACCATTGTGAAACTTTTTTTTTTTTTTGAGAATTAGTGTTACATATGAAAAATAATAAAAACTAGAAAGGTTTGTCTTTGTGTCATGCTTTATCAGTCTTTTTAGCTTCTATAAATTTTTTTTCTTTTCTTTTTTCAGGAAAAGTTAACTGAAGAGAGAACAACTAACAAGAATAACACAACGACTAGGATTAATAATTTAATATCATGGGAAAGCGACTCACCAGGTAGTTTCTTTTATATTTGTGTGTGTAAATATATGGTCTTTATTATGACCATATGCAATCCATTTATGAGGTATGATCTTAATTCCATTTAAATTCTGGATTGTAGTGTTATCGTCTTCATCATCAAATTCAGATTCTTTGCCTAAACCCGTTCTTTCGGTTTCGGTTTATTCTTCTTCTGCAAAGCTTGATCCGTTGCTTGCCGAATGGAATCCATTTCTATTTTGTATGCTTGAACGTTCTCTACGTAATTGGGTCGCATGAGGTATCTTCACCATCAGCCTCGCAGGTTCAAGAGCAATTTCAGAGGTGTCACTTGGTTTTAAAAAGGTACAACAAGGCGCACACCCTGGGGATTTTTCGCTTTTTCGCTTAGCGTCTAGAGTAATTACAAGAAGCACTAAAAGGCGTGCAGGCGCGCTTTATTGGGATTTTCAGGGCTTTTTTGGCCTGAGGCGCGTGCCTCTGGTACCTAAGACATATTTATGCATCTAACTGGTTTTTTTTGGCTTATACATGCCGCTTAAATTATACAAAAAAACTATAGGATATAGCGCCTCAGCTACGAAAAGCCTGCTGCTTTTGCGCTTCGCACCTCGGTTTTAGACCCTATTTTATTTCTTTGTGTTTATAGGTCTGTTCATATTGTTACTATATAATGCATCACTGTAACCCGTCCATCGGACGGGTATTAAACTAGTTATACCATGGGTTATGGTTAATATTTGTGAAAGGCACGCCACATAAGCGTCAGTTAAGAAGAGGTTATCATATTTATATCACACGAGGGGTTTAGTGTTCATGTAAATGTGAGTCCTAGGTGGCACTTTCTCTATTCACTACCACGTACCATAACACATTGTCTTAGGGTGTACGGGGCGCATTCGGGGAGTGGTTCGGTGAGGAGTTTCTCCGATCGGGAACACCGCCGCCATCACCGCGGGGTCCCGAATCGGGGAGGGTTTTGGGTGTGGCTTTACCGATTGATTTTGCACGTTGAACGAGATTTGACCGTTGTTAAACGGTCGAATTTAAAAAAAAAAAAATCAATTTTTTTTAAACAATATATACTAACCAATCTAATTCATTTTTTTTTACCACATTCACAACTCTCAAACCCACATCAAAACTCTCAAACTCAAATCTTTCAAACACAAAATGGATTCCAAGCTTCCGTTTCTTTCTACCCTACCCGACTTTCCCGACGATGGAGATGCATCGTCAAGCGATAGTAGCTTAATTTTCTTCCAAAATCTCATCCAACAAGCGGAGCTACTAGACACGGCATCGTCTAGTAAAAAAAATTATGTCCGTCGAGATCGTGTGGGGGGCCACGAGACACTCATGGCCGATTATTTTGATGAAAATCCAAAATTTAATGAAGATACTTTTCGTCACAGGTTTCGTATGTCCAAGTCTTTGTTCCTAAAAATTGTTAGTGACGTGGAAGCGTATGACGAGTGGTTTCAAGAAGGCTTAGACGGGAGAATGAAGAAAAGCTTTACACCGTTGCAAAAGGTTACTTCGGCAATTAAACAACTTGCAACCGGTAACCCACCAGACGAGGGGGACGAGTATTTAAATATGTCTGAAAGGACCTCTCGTGAGTGCCTTGAATATTTCTGCGAGACGGTATGTAAAAGGTATGGCGGTGAATTCCTACGTAGACCAACGAGCCACGACGTCGCGCTATTGTATCAGGCTCATGAGGATAGGCATCACCTACCTGGTATGTTAGGGAGTCTGGATTGTACACACTTCGTCTGGAGAATGTGTCCCACAGAATTGCGTGGACAATACATGAGAGGCGATCATCAATACCCGACGGTTATGTTAGAAGCGGTAGCGTCTCAAGATTTGTGGATTTGGCATGCTTTTTGTGGGCCAGCGGGTTCACAAAACGGCATCAACGTGCTGCAACAATCTCCGTTATTTTACACAACATGATTATAAAAGACGACGGAAGGGCGATAGCACCGGTTCATATTCAAGATCCTCCAGTCGAACCCGTCTTCGATGATACAGCCTATACGGAGCTCATTGACGAAGACACGCATTGGAGGCTAAAACACGATCTCGTTGAGCATCTCGGAAGTTTAGATTTGCCTCACCTTGAAGTTGATTCGGACGAGGAGTAGTTTGTTTTTATATTTTTCTAGGTTGAATGTATTTTTTTTTCTAGTTCGAATGTTTTTTTTTTAATTTAATGAAATGTCTTTTATTTAATTTTTATTTTTATTAATCTTTTTTTAATTTGTAAACATGCATTATTTTAGAAAAAAAAAAAAAAAACCAACTCCCCTAATAGGGGAGTGCCGCCATCAAAAAGGGGTATTAGGGGAGTGTATTAGGGGAGTTGACGTGGCTTATTCTAGTTGGTTACGTGTAAGATGGGGGACTCACCTATTAGGTGAGCACCCCTTACACCCTTATATGTTTTGTAAAAAAGAAAATTGCTTAAGCCTCCGTGATGACCTTAGAATGTCATGCCTATTAAGTTAATTTTACGGTTATTAGTATGTGACTATAAAGATTATCTCCAATTCTCCATCCATAATGGCTAAAAACACTCACATCGGATATTTACTAACCTTTACAAATTCTTACTATTCTACTTTATCAACATTTTTTTAGTTTATATTTCATAATTAAATTTTATTTTATATCGAATCAAAGTTTTATATAATTTATTATAAACACAAATGCCTTATTAGTAAACAACTTATAAAATTTGTAATATTATGGGTATGTTTGGCATGAAGCTTTTAGGAGTTTCTAGCTTTAAGTTTTTAAGAAAAAACTCATACTCAATAAAAAGTCTTGTTTGGTTAAAGGAGTTTGAAGCTTTTGGTTGAACACTCCTACTAGTAGCGTTTAGAATGAGCTACAACCTTTAGGAAAAAACTGACTATTTTAACCTCTAAAGATAATGAACTTTTTAGTTATGTCCATTTTGATTATTTTATACATTTTATTAAAAGCTCTAGCTATTCTGCAAAACACCTAAATATATCTAAAAAGCTACAGTCACCAGCAACTTTTGACAAACATACCCTATATTAAAGAGTGTAAATTACTATTTTCCTCCATCTGCTTGCTCATTGTAATTATTTTAGTCAAATAATTTAAATCTTGCCAATTTGGTACCAAAACTTTCTTTTTCGTTTCAATTAACTCCATCCAAAACCCTAGTTAGCTACATCAGCATGCCCCTCAGAGGGGCAACTTGATCCTTTTATTTTTACACAACTTCAAGTTGTCTGTTTGAAACCATGGAAACCCATAAATCTTCGGAAAAAACCTCTTCACTATGTTCCCGAGTTTAATAAAGAAAAGAAGAGAAAACGAGTTAAGGAGAAAAAAAATAAAATGAATGGAAAGAAAAAAATTTAATTAAATATTGTGTTCCCGAGTTCGAGAGAAATGAAAAAAAAAACTAAAGATTTTAAGTGTTAAAAATGTTTTCCTTTTAAATCTCTTCAATTTGGAATGTAAAATGAAGGAAAATTACTTAAGTTTTCCTTCCATTTTTTTTCATTTCCTTCCTTAAAAAAATTCTGAAACACAACTTTTTTCTAAAAATCCATCCAAATTCTTTCTTTTCCTTCGTTAAATGAAACTCAGGAACAGAGCGTTAGTTCTCACCCAAGTCACTTTCCCCCTCCATAAACCATCAAGTAGCAATTTAAAACTCTTCTCATTATGGCTCTTAGTCTTGGGTGGCTTTGTGAACCGGACAAGGAGTTTGATCCTATATGGTGAGTTTTTTAGACAACCATTTTTTTTAATTTTAGGTACGATCATTGTTTGATAGAAACTAGGGCTGTAAACGAACCGAACATTCAGCAAACAGTTCGTGAACTGTGCGACGGAAAGTTCGTTTATGTTCGTTCGTTTAATAAACGAACGAACATGAACAAGGAATTTCGTTCGATTAGTTAAATGAACGAACATGAACAAAGGTCTCGTTTGTTCAATTGTGTTCGTGAACGTTCGGTAAGGTGTTCGTGAACATTTGTTCATTTGCGTTCGTTTATGTTCGCATGTTTGTTTTTTAATGAAAGATTTTTGTACTTTCATATATTTTATCTATACTTTTTATATAATTAAATTTATATTTATTTTATTACCCTAAGAATAAAACTAGAAAACTCTATTTCACCTTGTTTATGTAGCATTTCCTTTTCATTTCTAATTATTTATTTCAACGAATACGATCGACCTCCGTTTCACTATAAGGAATTCAAATTCTAGTGCTACTCTCTGAGCCATCTACCTTTATCCTTCATCGCATTCGTCAAATTTATTTGTGTTGGTGAACCGTTCGTAAACACGCTAATGTCCTTAATGAACGAACACGAACATAAAATCTCGTTCGATAAGTGTTCATGAACTGTTCGTGAACACATTTATTTCCTTAACGAACGAACACGAACATCGTGTTCGTTCGGTTCGTTTACAACCCTAATAGAAACTAAAGGCACTCATTGTAGGCTCTTTATCTCCAACCTTATAATTTAACTCAAAATCATGTTTTTCTAAATTTAACTGTAATTTTAAAAAAACTCATTCATATCTCTATATTCTTTTTTTATAATTTCTTTCTCTTTCTTCCGGATAGAGTTTATAAGAATGTAGTCATATTCTATAAATTTAAATACGCCATTATGTCGTGTTTGTTTTTATCTATGTTTTGATATATAATTTATAAGAATCTAAACTGTATTCTATAAATATTTTAAAAACCAAATATGACTTACTTTTTTATAAAAAGTATATTGAATAAGAGATAAAATAAGATGTACATATATATAGCAAACACATATATGGGGTACCTTTTAAAAAAGTTATTCCCTCTAAATTTTGAGGGTAAAAGTGTGGGGTTCCTTATGTGAATGCTCTAAATCATGTTATTTAACATTTATGCAAATCTTTGACACATTGGGGGATTAACCCAACCAACAAAACCACAATTCCTTCCTTCCATAGGTTTTGTAAAAAAAATAGACAAAAATCAACCAAAATGCTTGAATGAGGAACAAAGAACGAATCACTGTTATGGTGCCACAGTTTAATCTGCTTCCAGGGTTTGAAATGTCCTTGAGGTGCAAATTTCTTTAGTTGAACCACACAAACAAATAACCATTTGATTGTTAAGAGTGTGATGATCTGGTTCAGTATTGTTCATTATCCCTCAGTTTTCCCATTCGTCTTGATCGAGAATTAATTTAGAGTTTTAAAAGAACGAGCATGGATGGAGTGTATAAAGGAAATGACAAAATTGCCCCTCATGTGAGTTTATGTAACTAAGTGTGGTGTTTGATGGAGTTAGTGGTGGTGGAGTTAATTGAAACGAAAGTGCAAATTGTGGTATCGTAAGATTTGAATAACTGGATTAAATAATTATTTTGAGCAAATTGTGAAGACGGAATAGTAATTTACTTAAAAAAAGTTAATAATTTAAATATCTTTTCATTTCATTTCATTTCATTAAGAGCACATTTATCAGTAAATCGTATTAGGGTTGTTAAATTAGTGGAAAGACCTATTAAAAATTCTTAATATTTTAAAGATATATATATATATATATATATATATATATCATACTAGTCATTTTTTATATTAATCTTACTATCACTCATATGGTTTAATTATTTAATTCAAACAAGCTTACAAATTAAATGTCATACAACTATCGGTGGTGTAGTGCGACATTGACATCAAATGAGGAACATCTTTAAGGACGATATTTGCTATTTAGTATCTAATACTTATATTTTAGAGCATTCACGTTCCATTCCTTATCAAAATCTTTATAATTTAACCAAAAATCATAACTCTCTAAATTAATTTATAGTCATATTTTAAAAACAATCCCACCTCCCATTCAATTCCCCAACCCTAAAAAAATGGAAATTCGTTTCAACTTTTCCCAAATATGAGGATTTAATTTAATTCTCTTTCAAAATATGGGGCTAGGTTTTGGGGCTGGAGAATAGGACGAAGTGATCTTTTTAGGTGCTTACCTTATATTTTAAATATGAGGATGGAGAATGAGTTGGAAATGCTCTTATATGATGCATACATATATAAAGTTAAAGTGACATTTATTAACAAATCAGTTTTTTTAATTGTCTTTGTTGCATACTCCTGATCATTTGGCCTCACTGAGGTACATGAACCGACACATCATATAAGGGTAGTTATATTTTTAGAAGACCCATTGACCTAATATTTTGAAAGTACATACAGTTATTTTTCTATTAGTCATTTTATATTTTGATTTCACCATCAATCTATCACTCATATAGTAAATTATTTAATTTAAACAGCCTATCAGTTGGCTTTATTGGTAACTTTCCTCATGACAAACTTTGAGTCAAAATTTGCTAGTAAAAGTTAAGGGTCAATTCCAAGAAATATATAACACCCTATCTTTTAAGTTTTCACACGTCCCAAATTGAAAATCATTAATAAAATATTTAACCTTTGTAAAAAGTTCTACTTATAATAACATTTTTTTTGGATAGTTATGTTTTACTTAACCATTGCCTTAAATTAATCTATATATAAATCTAGTCATTCTTTTGTGATTTTCAAACGTCATGAATAATATAAAGGGGTAACTTCGTAGAAATGTAACCAACTTTGACAAGTGTTCCAATTAAGTCATTGAAACTTTTTTTGTCTCTATAAAATAACTCAAGTTTCATTTGATGTTCTAATACTATGTAATTATCAGGTTACCAGGTTAGTCATGATGATGTGTCAGGTTTTATTATTTTTCTAATTTTTAATATGATTTGGAAAATAAAATTAATGACATGGATTTTTTTCTAAAAAAATTGAAAATCAGTTTTTATTCTAAATTAATAAATTAATAAAATATTACTGTGTAGAATACTAATATTAAAAAACTGGATGCAGAATCGATATACTCAGATAGGTTTAAGCATGTAACTTATAGGTTTAAGCATGTACTAATATTACCGAAGGGCCAATCTATCCGGACACCCACTGCGCCTAAATCCACACTTTTGCAAACCTAGACGCCTCGTATAGACCTATACGAGGCGTCCATGCACTGAATTCGATGGGTGTACAGGGGGTGTCAGGCACGTTGTTTAAGGAACCCTATACGCGGGGTCTTGGTCTATACGAGGCGTCTCCGTTTGGAAGTTTTTTTTGGCTGAAATGAGGGGTGTTTTGGTGGGTTTTGGGTTGGTTTTTTGGATGGTTTTTGAAGATTTGTTTTTTTGATGAAATTTTTTTAGGTTTTAAAAAAAGTTTTTTTTTCTTTTTTACACTATAAAAAGTTGTTGTTTTTTAAAAATTAACTATTTGCCTTTAAAAATCGTTTTTTTTTTATTTTTAAAAAAGTTTTGTTTTTTTTTTGTTTTTTACAATATAAAAAGTTTAAAAAAAATTTTTGTTTCAGCGTCGATTAAATCAACTATTTTAAAAATCGGCTCTTTAAATATATTATATTGTTTTTAACATTTTACTTTTTTAAATATTATTCTTTCGATTAAAATTTTATTTCTTTCAAATATTGTTTCCGTATTATATTCAGGGGTTATATTGTTTCCGTATTATCTAAATTTAAGAGAACAATCATTGAGTAACCGAATAACTGAAAACAAACATAAATATGACATATATAAGATAACTGTTTACATCCATAACAAAAATATAGAAGATAAGTTTGTACATCCACAATAACAATAAAAACAACAACAGGTCTATGCATCAAAATCCGAATCTGAATCCTGATGCTGCTGCTGCGGCTGGTGCTGCTGCTGCGGCTGCTGCTGCTGATGTGGTGCTCGAACCGGTGGAAGCGGTATCGGGGGTAATCCCTCTCTCTCTCGTCTATCCTGCTCCGCCCGTACCAACCAACCTACCAAATCGTCGAGCCTGTCAAGCCTGGCTCGTACATCCGGATGTAGTGCAGCTCCTGGGGCACCACCTCGAATAGCGTGACGTGGAAACTGAGGTGCCCCGGCAGGTGGCGGTGGCTGTGGCCCCGCTGCACCGTCTAGATCCTCCGGAGGGTCCTCCACGGGCACTACATCAGCAGGATCTGCAGGAGGATGAACGTCCTCGAAATGCTCTGGTAGGTCCTCCTCTCTCCATACGCCCCCCTCGCGGTTTTTAAACCGCGGGCCAACCGGGAACCTCTTGATAACCCTCATCCCCCATAGCGACGGCATACCCATCCGCGTCGGCATGATGGCCGGCGTCCGTAGATGTGGGTCCTGATGTGGTACGAGGCCAAATGAACGGGCAATGACGGTCACGTACGCCCCGCCATACAAAAATCCGCGCTCCTGCCGGTGATGGCCGGAGGCGAAGTACTGGGCTAGACCGTGTGCTAGCGCGCACGGCCTCCTATACAACAAACAATATAGGAAAAAAAGATCTGTGGTCGTACACCACTCACGGCTGTAGCCGCGCGCTGATATAGAAGTGGCGAGCAAATGGTGCAGATACCTGCAGATAGTGTTAGCGAAATACAAAAACAGAGATTAATAAACAGTGCATATAATCACAATAATTGCAATAATAAACGTACATACCTGTATAGTGGGTCGCTAACAAACGACACCCTCCCCTTCGACTTGTCATGCTCCCAATGATCCGCCCCCGCAATCACCTGCCAAAACCCAACAAGAGTGGGTTTTTCAACCACCACTAGCCCCGCTGTGTAGATCTCAGTCTCGATCTCCTCCTGCATGTATAAACCAGAGCGCACCGCAAACTCTGCTAGCGTCATCGAACGCTGAACGCCAGCAAGCCTGAAAGAAACCTCAGGCGGAGGGGGAGCACCTGGGTACGGAATCATAAATAAAACAATATAATAATAAATAATAAATAATAAATAATAATAATAATATTAATAACAATAACAATAATTAATAATAATAATAATAATAATAATATAAAGAAATAAATAAATAAATAAATAAATAAATAAATAATATTAATAAATAAATAAATAAATATCAATAACATTCACCTGGGTACGGAATCGGCACTGGCTCCCCAGGAGGGTGAAATGTGAATGACGAAATGAACTCGACCAGCAGCTCCCTGTAGGTCGGCGTGTGCGCCAAATCAAAAAGACGATGCCACGGGGAATCGATAGGTATAAACCGACGCACTCTCGGCGTCTCAGCAATCTCCTCCATCGCATCCCAGTCGATCGATGCATGCGATCCAACGTGCATCCTCCTAAGCTTCTGGCAATGACGGGCGGCGTCAGTGCCGTCGGGAAACTCTAGATAGGGATGCCCCTGCAACGTATCCACAGGCGGTCGCTGTCTCCGTCGTGGACCCTGCTGAACCGGCTCTATGTGCATGTCATCGCCCGGCATCAGATCGTCCTCCATAATAAATACTGTATACGTATACAATAATAATAATATTAATAAATAATAAATAATAAATAATAAATAATAAATAATAATATTAATAACAATAACAATAATTAATAATTAATAATAATAAATAATAAATAATAAATAATAATATTAATAACAATAACAATAATTAATAATAATAAATAATAAATAATAAATAATAATATTAATAACAATAACAATAATTAATAATAATAATAATATAAATAAATAAATAATAAATAATAAATAATAATATTAATAACAATAACAATAATTAATAATAATAATAATATAAATAAATAAATAAATAAATAAATAATAATAATATTAATAATAATGTTTTTAATAATAATAATTAATAAATAATAATAATAATAATAATATTTAATAATATAATTAATAAATAATAATAATATTTAATAATAATTAATAAATAATAATAATAATATAATTAATAAAAAAAAAAAAAAAAAAAAAACAGACCCTCGTATAGCCCTCGTATAGGGCTATACTCAGCGTCCTGTTCCACAAGTTCTTCATCATCATCAACATCAAACCCCCAAAACCCAACCAAATTCAACTTTTAGGGCAAACCTACGGTCTAAAGGCATAAACGAGACAAAAATACTTAACTACGGGATGAAATACGTACCGGTGATGCTTCGATTCTTCAAAAATACGGTTGAAATACGTACGAGGCGTATAGATCCGAATGCACCGTATATGTGTGTGTTTTTGTTTGTGTGTGTGATCTGTGTCGTCTAGGCCCCCCCCTGTGTTATATGAAGCCTAGACGCCTCGTATAGAGCTATACGAGGCGTCTATGCTTTTTGCTAAATGACATTTTTGCCCCTGTTTTACCCTTAGTATAGCCTTTTATCAGGGGCAAAATGGTAATTAACCATTCCAAAAAGATATTTCTGGAATGGTTAATTACCATTTTGCCCCTGAAAAAAGGCTATACTAAGGGGTAAACAGGGGCATAATGGTAATTTAATAATACATTTTATTAATTAAAAAAAGAAATGGCAAAAAGTAACCGCCTCAACTGTACTCCTCGTACAGGTCTGTACGAGTCGTACAATTTTGAAATTACCTTTTAGCCCCTGCTAAGTGGCTATACTGGGGGCATATCAGGGGTAAAATAGTAATTAACTAAAATGATTTTCAAAATTCAAATTCAAAATTCAAATTTAAACCGCTCAAAGAGACGCCCCGTACAGGTCTGTACGAAGCGTCTACTTTCAAAAAATTCAAATTTTGAATTTCAGATATTCAAAAATTGAATTTTCAAAATCCCGCTCAACTGTACTCCTCGTACAGGTCTGTACGAGGCGTCTGGTTGGTGTAAAATTACCTTTGAGCCCCTGGAATAAGCCTCTATTGGGGGCCTATCAGGGGCTAAATGGTCTTTTGTGCAATATGATACGAGGAGTCTAGTTCTATACGAAGCGTATAGTTTTTTTTTTGTAGAAAAATTTAAAAAAATACTATTAATTCCAAAAAAATATTATTCATTACAAAAAAAATACTATTAATTACAAAGTTACACTATTAATTCCAAAAAAAATACTATTAATTACAAAAAAAATACTAATAATTATAAAAAAATACTAATAATTACAAAAAAATTCTATTAATTACAAAAAAAATACTAATAATTACAAAAAAATTCTATTAATTCCAAAAAAATACTATTAATTACAAAAATCATTCTTCCGTGTAACTATCTATGTAATTAAGACTGGGGTTTGATCTTGGTCGAGGATTCATTATCGATGTATACCATTCTAGACGTGGCAAGTACATATCTTCCCATTGTTCTGTGTGGGGTCTTCGGTGGGTCAACCATAGCCCGTGTGCTGGTGGCATAGGATAATCCCCTTCCAGCTTAACATGTATGAAGTGGTTCTCGTTAACATGTGTAAGCGTTATGAATAATGGTTGTTGATTAGCCGGAGGACTTAGTATTGGGAAGTAAGTGGAACTCGCACCCATGGTTGTCGTTAACAGGTGCACCCCGATACCGTACGTTTGTGCAATAAGAAGTCCTGCAAAGGGGAAGTCCATCCAGTGATTCTCCCCACAACCGGCCACTGAATCCCAAATTAGGCCCTGACGATGCGTGTAAAAATAACCTGCAGCCCATGCTTCAAATATTGGGAACCAGATCGATTCGTTCTGATCCATTTCTTGGACAAGGTCCCTTCTAATACGCCCCCATGAACTCTGATCCATCCCTAAGCCCACAGCCACAGACCGAAACCCACAATGACCGTCCGGCATCACATCTCGTATGCACGAGACGTACGGATGGAACACTGGCGGAATGTCAGACTTAAACCGTTCGATGATTCCCACGTACTCGTCCCCAATGATTAAAGGAAAACCGTGATCATCTCGTGTCTCTTTCTTCTTAGAACTCTTTGAACGGCTTAGGGTCGCTTTGGGTTTTTGGGACCTTATAACCGACTGTTGTGAGGCTTGAGACGGAACGTACGAGCTGTGGCGAGGTTTATCGTACTTACTTTGTCGTGAACCTTCAAAGCACGTGTTTGCATCACCGAAGGAGCTTCTCCTCAATTCTTCATCTATACGAGAGGCCTCGTCCAACCTTTCTTGTACCTGCTTTGTTGTTGGTCGGCCACGAGTATTTTGTTGGACAACCGGTGGTTTCTTGGTAGATTTCGTTGGAGTCAACACCGCTTTAATCTTTGAAAGCAGGCTTTTTTGCTGAGCTGGAGGGTGCGACTGTAATTGTTGTCTAACAACATCTAGCTCTTCGACCACGTCAAGGGAGTCGTCTATCAATTTACAACTTTGGAAGTTAAGTTTCCGCCAGAAGACGTCTATGTCTTCGAGTTGAATCGGATGCTCTGCACGGTTAAAAACAATATTGTTTAGGTAAAATGAAGGAAAGGAAATATATCACACAAGTGTTGTACGACGTTCAATAATTATTACCTTCACGCATGTACTTTTCTATCCTACAAGCACAGGGCAACCCACAGCTGTGCCACATTTGGCAACCACATGATGAATTAAAGCGCTCCAAGACATCTAGCCTCCTAATTGCCTCTCCATGCAACAAGTCAAGGGCTTTGTGGGATACTTTTCCAAGTAGGTGTTGAAACATCGGGTGTTTGTGGTGTTTCATTGTTTTTTCGATGCTTTCTCGAAAAGTCTTCCTTATTTCACCGAACTGTGTCTCAACTATATCCCGGACACAACCAACTATACGGTCCAGCGAGCTCCTATCTTCGACGTATCTCTTTAAGTTGGCATGTTGGCTCTCAACTCTGTTTGTAGTACGATTACCAAAGTTGCGCCTCTTATCAGTCCACGCAAAGACAAACATCTCCTTGTAGTCTTTTAGCCAGTTATCGTACACGTATTTGAAGACTCCTAAAAAGTAAAAATAATTTAATAAAATTTGCATAGGTGAGTCGTATGTTATTAGAAAAACTTACTAGAACGTTTGCACTCCACAAGTCGCTTTCGCATGTTGCGCAAGTGGTAGTCGTAGATGGGTATGGATGGAGACTCAATCAATGAACCCCAGAATGACAAAAATGTCTTCCAGTCGTCGTCTGTGAAGGCACCCTTGCAGTGCTTCATAACATTCTGTTGTATGTGCCACCTGCAAAGAAGCCTGGAGGCGTCTGGAAATACTTTAGCACACGCGCCCATAAGGGCTAGGTCTCTATCCGTTAAAATCACACGTGGCTCCATACATTCATCCAACATTGCCTTAACCCTCTCAAGCACCCACACAAAGTTATCACCCCGTTCTTTACTAACAACGGCATGCGCGATAATAAACGATTTGTTGGTAGGCGTCATACCAACAATCTGGATAAAGGGCATATTGTATATGTTTGTCTTGTACGTTGCATCGATCATCATGACGTGGGGGAATGCACGCCACAAGACTCTCGAGTCCCGATGAAGAAAGAAGATCTCTGTTACGATCTCTGTTCCGGGTTCTTCCCGGATCTCGTAAATAAAGTCGTTCTTCATCAGCACATTTTCTAGTGACTGCATGGGAGTCAATCCTTGTCTTTGTTCGGCTCTAATCTTCGCTACAACGTTTTGAACGTCTTTCTGAACATGAAACCTGTCGGGGTCCTGCTTCCTTATCGTTTGAAATATTTTGCGCGGCTCCATGTTTTGAGCTGTCAGCTGCTCGATCAGTTTCATTTCGCTTGGAGTAAACCTTCGCACAAACGCGTGGGCCGACAGGTCCTCACAAAGTTCGTGGTTATGTTCAATTGTTCCGTCTTTTATCTCCCAGGTTTCATACGGGTGGTTTCGGACAGCCAGCAGGTAAAACGGGCAACCGGTTTTTTTGCTTCCAGCTTTTCTAAGTGTTGCTGTACTCTGGTGCTCACCACCACGATCACATTCAAGCCATACCCTCCCGGTTCTTCCCCCGATTTTCTTTGATCGACGGGTGACAATAACGAAACCATCCGCATTTGCTATTTCTTGTATCCGTTTCTTTAGTTCATCTAAGGAGTTGAAAACCTGTAACATCGACAATAATAATAATAATAATAATAATAATAATAATAATAATAATATAATAATAATAATAATATAATAAAAATAATAATAATAAAATTAATAATAATAAAATATTAATAATAAAATAGTAATTTATACCGTCTTTTTTAAGTACAGACTGTCCAGAATGGGAGGTGCTTCACTACCATATCTACCATATCCACCATAACCACCATATCCTCCAACGTCCGAATTGTTTTGATGAACATAAGGAGTGCCCGGGGAAATGAATTGCTGATGATCACCGTCTCCTCCGTATCCACCGTATCCCCCGTATCCACCGTATCCACCATATCCACCGTCCCCTCCGTATCCACCGTCTCCTCCGTATCCACCGTCTCCTCCGTATCCACGGTCTCCTCCGTATCCACCGTCTCCTCCGTATCCACCGTCTCCTCCGTATCCACGGTCTCCTCCGTATCCACGGTCTCCTCCGTATCCACCGTCTCCTCCGTATCCACCGTGTCCTCCGTATCCACCGTCTCCTCCGTATCCACCGTCTCCTCCGTATCCACTAGCAGGGTATGAGTCATCTACAGGGGCTGTTTCATCAACAGGAGGATGCTTGTTCAAATCTAGAAACGGGCTGTTTTGTTTTCCTTGTATACTAGACACAACCTCCTCTTGCTCATTAGAATCGGGAATGCCAGACTCCTCCAAAATAGACAACCGTATCATCATTAGTAAATAATAAACGAAAACAACAAGTAATTATAACATTTACGCTAATAACTGTTACCGGAACGCTTTCGTGCCCCCAGTTTTCGCTAGAATATTGCCCGAAGATATAGTTGCCGTTCCAATATGATGACATTTCAACACTCCGGGATGATAATAACGCAAACACAAATAAAAAAACAAACAGAATGTGAGTGGTTTTTTGTTGAAACCTCGGATGTGGACCAAGAACGCACTGTAGGTTGCATTTTATGGGAGCTAAAGACGCCTCGTATAGGTCTTTACTCCCCGTATGCCTTTAAGTCATGTCAGACATAGTCCCTTCATAGTCAAATCGGTCAGTCCAAGACGCCTCGTATAGGTCTATACGAGGCGTCTAAGGGCCTTCGTATTGGCCCCTCGTACAGGCCTAGACTCCCCGTATAAGTTGACTGATGTGACGTTGTACGAGGTGCAGAAGTTGGTCGGGAAAAGCAACCCTATACGCTTCGTATAGCCCTATACGAAGCGTATAGAAGGGTGTGGATTTAGGGAACAAGGTGTCTGAATATGTACACCCTTACCGAATGCAAGCCACCTCAAAATTTTATATATTAAAAAACATGATGATAGAAAATGTATAATCATGAAGGGGTCTGCCCTTGAATTGATACAGATCATCTTTTTTGAGTTCCACCGTAATATATCATAGAGAGAACAATGAATTGATACAGGTCGTCTCCGGGTCGTCATCGAAACAATATATATCATTGCTATGAAACAAAAACGAAAGAAACAATCGTACCTGACGAATCACGAACCTGATCATCAAATGTTGAAGGTCGGTCATCGTTGCCGCTGTTCATGTCGCCTAGGGTTTTGGGAGGATATTGCTTTTTTATGAATAGAAAATAAAAAAATTTGTGTTAATTATGAATATTCGTTTTGCAAAATAACGATCATCAAAGGTTTTAATATTTTTTTTATTTTATAATTCCACCTAACATAAATAATATCCACATAAGCATTAAAAAGAAAATAAAAAATAAAAGAAAAACATGGTAACCTGATGACCTGGTAATTACATAGTATTAGAACACAAAATTAAAGTTTAGTGACTTTAGAGAGACAAAAAAAGGTTGGATGACTTAATTGAGACACTTGACAAACTTAGTTACATTTTAGTGGCATTTTCCCTAATATAAAATCATTTTACATTTGACGATGCTTGATGAAAAATGTTGTTATATTAACCCTTGATATTTGGTAGGCCTGTAAACGAATCGAACGAACACGAACATATGCATGTTCGTGTTCGTTCATTTAACTTTAACCCGAAAACGAACATGAACATATAATTATCGAACTCATTTTTTTGTTCGTGTTCGTTCATTAAGAAATCAGGCATGTTCGTGTTCGTTTATGTTCGTTCGTTTAAAGCCTAAATGAATAGTTCACGAACATAAATGAACATAAACAAAAAAAAATAACTGAACATATTTGAATAAAAATAAACAAACATAAATTAACATGATTGAACAAACATAAACGAATACAAAAGAACGTCATTGAACAAATATAAACTAATATAATTTAACATTAGTGAACACAAACAAACAAGTCTAATATATTACAATTCCTTCGAAAACACATCTAAATTAGGGTTCATGGATACTGAAATTAAGTAGTTTTTATATAAATATTAAGTGATCAGTTACGCTATAAGAAAAATTTTTAAATTTGATTTTTTATTACTAGAAAACTCAATTACTAGTTAGTTATATTTACATAATTAGTTAGAAAACCTAATATTTATAGAAATATAACTACTTATGTATTTCCTAAAATTTAAGTGAACATAAATTAATGTTCACGAACATAAACGAACGAACACAAGGTGTGTTCATGTTTGTTCATTTAATTAAACGAACAAAAATTTTTGTTCGTGTTCGTTCGTTTATTAAATAAACGAACTTTCCGTCAAACAAGTTCATGAACGTTTGGTTCTTTTACGGGCTAATATTTGGTATATATGTCATGCACTCATGCGCTTTAAACTAATTATTTTTTTAAAGGCTAGGAATAGCTATTCTTTCCTGCTGGAGTATTTGGAAGGCTAGGAGTAATTTGATTTTTTCCAGAAAGCATTTTAACATCAATGAGGTGTTTAGTGAGGTTAGATCTTTGGGTTTTGTTTGGTATAAAAATAGGTCGAAAAATAGAAGTATAGTTTGGGGTGATTGGTGTAAATTTGTAAATATGTAATCGGGGGTTGCCGCTCGGTTTCGAGTGGCCCGTTTTTGTGAATGAAGTTTTCTTTTCAAGAAAAAAAATACTAATTATTTTTTTATTGATATTCAAAACAGCCGACATTATTGTTCCTTTCTTTAATATCTATTAGCTAGGTAAAATATTATAAGACTACGTATTAACTGCAATTAAATTCATGCATTACTAATGATAAATATAAAGAAGTTTTGATGCAAATTGCAAATTATAAAATAACTTTTACCGCTCGTGTACAACTTTAAAGTCAACAATGTTTCTCTGCCACTATAATATTACTTTATCATCATCCCTTTGTTTCCTGTTTACATTTCGGTCGACAAATTTGACTATTAAGTAAACTTATCCCCTTGTCCACTCTTCATAATATCTAAAAGACAAGGAGAGTTGTTGCCGATGGAGGTTATATTTGTTATAGACCAAAATAACTAGGGGTCGTTTGTTTACCTCTTTAATTGTTCAGACTTCTTAGTGGTTCAACACTTAATGGTTCAGATTGTTTGTTTCATGAGCAGATGTCTGAATGATTGAGATATTTGCCTCTGAATCATTAAGCATTATACATAGTCTAAATGGTTAAGACATCTAATCTGAATTGGTCAGACATTTGCCTCTGAACGGTTAGACATTATACAGGCTCTTAATGGTTCAGACCTCTTCCTAGTTCAGCAATTAATGGTTCAGACCTCTTACTGGTTCAGCACTTAATGGTTCAAGTCTCTTACTGGTTTAGCACTTAACCATTCAGATGTTGGCAAACAGCCCCTTAGTGTTGATAGAGTAAAGTTACTACTGATGATGGTTACTAGTACTAGCACACTACATGTAATAAAAGAAGTCCTAGATAGATTTTGCAGTTCATTTTCATTTGTAATTTCTCCCTAATTGCATAATTAGTTCAATATATAAAGTTAGTCCTTGCTGATTGATTATGTATGATTCAAGTTTTCGATTCTTCATACGATGTTCTTTGATGTTAGTGTTAACTACCGTGGAATCCCCAAGAATTGTTGTGCGAGGAGGGCACGGCCAAGGGAGAAGAAAAAAAGATTAGGGTTTGTGACTTGATACCATGTTAATTATTGTGGAATCCCTCCTTATCAAGGGTTTAAGCATTGCATTCATCAGTATATATACATAGTTACATATAGTACATAAGTTAGGGTTACATAACTAAATATACCATTTTATACTAATAAACATTATAAATAACCAACGCCTTATTTTATATTTTACAGGTTGTTTCAGGTTAGAGGGGAATCAACATCGTGATTCATTTCCAACATATAACAATATATCAAATGCTTTTAAACTATTCTTTATGGATATTCGAAAGAGCCGACATTATTGATTATTTCTTTTATTTATTGTCACTTAAGTATATTATTATAAGCCTACGGATTAACTTCCATTAAAAATATAATTATTAGTGATAAATTTAAAGAAGTTTGGATGCAAATTATAATAGGGTTCTAACTTTTAACCGATCGTGTACAACTTTAAAGTCTAAACATTGTTTAGGCACTATAATATTTAATTCATCATAACCCCTAGTGTTCTTTTTCATTATTACCATTTCGGTCGACCACTTTGACTACAAGTAAACTTATCCCCTTAAATATCCACTCTTCATAATTATAAATGTTATGATAATTTGTATAAAGAACAAATAATATTCATAAATTGTGTATGTTAGTTTAGTATCCTAACATTCCCATGCAAGATAAACAACGGTATCAACGTAAAGTTCAGATCGCCGATGGTGAAACTGGGATGACGTCTATATCCGCAAGCTAGTTAGTAATTAAGACTATGTGTAGTGGGGTGCCACCACCAAGTCACGTCACCACCTCCATTTCTTTAACCAATTACACCATCATGGGATGCCAAACTTCAATGCTCCCTTCTTCGTTTATTATTTTAATCAATAACGAGCGTAAGAGATAACGGAAGTGAGGCTAATTGCAAACCAACCAATCACATACTTCTTTTTTTTTAAATTTTAGTTAAAATTACCACTACAACCATATTATGAAAGGGTGGTTTAGTTAAAGGCTCACGCCTACGTGATATTGATGTGACATTTTATAACCGGTGTGCAGTTAAAACCACTATGTAAGATCTAGTAAAAATACCTAAAAAATGAGAATCTATGTCGAGATCATATCTTCATGATGTTTAATGTGCTGATAAAACATGGGATGGAAAACTAAGCATGTAGCTCCGAAGCTCTCACACTACACTATAAAAGACATTGATGAAGGAAGATAATATAAATGGATGCATGATAGACATGATCCAACAAAGTTCGACATTAACATGTGCTAGACCCTACATTCAACTTCGATACGAGCCATGCAATTTAGTCAATCAATTGTAGTTGTTAACTTTTGACTAAGATATCTACGTACGTCAGAAAATACCTTTTTCTAAAGTTAATCATAAATGTTATTATTTATGTTTTAACAAGTATAATAGTTGTTTTACACCAAAAATACGTACAACTACAATTGTTAGAATTAAAGTCCACTTTCTCATCTTTTACATTTGTGGCAATTCTTCTCCTCTTGTGAACATATTGAACCAAAAGTCCATGTCATCGTGCATATTTGACTCATACCCACATCCACTTTGAAGTTGACCAATGCTTTCATGGAACCCAGTCAACTCGCCGGAGCTCTCACCGGAGAAAACCTCCGACCAAAACTCATCATCCATCTCCGGGAAGTTCTCTAAAACCATGTCATCCATGCACAAGTTATGATCATTTGTACTTGTGGTCATTGAAGACACATCAGTGCACGAAGGTTGTGGCGAATCAATTTGATTATAACTCGCTTGACTACTTGAATTCGTTTCTAATAGCGATAATCCAGCGCCTTGTTCTTTAGATTCTTCAGTTTTTTGTTGAAATTCTGAGGTGTTAGCATCATTAGGGTTAGGGTTTTGTTTTACTCTCTTTTTTAAGTGTGTGTGCCACACATTTTTTATCTCGTTATCTGTTCGTCCAGGTAATCTTGCAGCAATAGCTGACCATCTGCAATTCACATCACCATAACAAGATCAGTAATTAAAAAGAAATATGAGATCTATAAAACTTAAAAAAAAAAAAAAAAAACAGAAAAGGGTACTTGCTAAACGTAAACCACCCCTTTAAATTTTTATTTAACTCCCCCTTATGCTATTAAATAAAGATGTTTTTTTTTGTATATAAGCATGAAAAATGAACCATTACTAGTATAACGCTTTGAAGTAGGGGGTGCGGCTAAGACCATGTGTAGTGGGGCATTATGGGGCATTATGGGGCATTATAGGGCAAAAAAAATGCCCCCTTCTCCATTACATAGGGCATTATAGGGCAAAGAAAAATGGGTTTGGCGTTTTAATGAAAACGCCTAAATGAATTGTGGAAGGTTTGAATGGGTTTGACTAGCCAATGAGAAAATAGTTTTTTTTTTTTTTTTTTTTTTGTTTAATGATAGGTAGGGCATTATAGGGCATTATGCCCACTACACCACTTTTGTTATAATGCCCAAGTGTGACTAGGATGCCACATGTCATATAATGCCCCATGGTGGGGGCATTATAAATTGCTACCACTACACATGGTCTAAGACTGGTACGTTAGGTACGTTTAGCAAAACCCTAAAAAAATAAATAAATGAATATGACTAATAGTTAAAAACATGCACACACCTATTTCCAATTTCTTTGTGTAATTGCATGATGGTTTCTTCTTCTTCTTTACTAAAGTTTCCCCTTTTAATATCCGGTCGTAAATAGTTAGTCCATCTAAGCCTGCAACTCTTCCCGCACCTCATTAACCCTAATCATAAGATCATCACAATTATGAAAAAGATTAGATACCGAAAACAAAAAAGACCGGTTCTTTAGAGTTATCGAATTGGGTTCTAGTGATTACCGGCGAGTTTAGGAAGAACACGCCAATTCGGGTGACCGTGGAGGGTAACATAATCCATGAGGATTCGATCTTCTTGGTGACTCCATGGGCCCTTTTTTACACTCGTCTTTTCACAGCATGGAGCTCTTCCCATCTTATGTTCAAGTATTTGTGTGTTAATGGAGTTTTTGAAGGTTTTGAAAGGGTGATGAAATGTGAAAAGATGAAAGGGTTTATATATATAGAGGGTAGAGGAAGACGACGAAAAGGGAAAGTGGAGTGTGGGCCCAGGCGCAGCCAAAGTAGTAAGCCAGCCAAGTTGACCACAACCTATTACTGACTCAATAATTTAATATTTCATATACATGGATCAACTTGATATTTTCGTGGTTAAGTTCAAAGTTGATCGATATTTATTAATGTTACTTGTATTTAACTATGAATACAATGATATATTAAATCATGGGTCAAGTTATTCTACAAAGTCTTCTAATTGTAAGAAGTGTAAGAAGGATTTATAGAGTGACAAGTGTCTAATAACCTAAAACTAAACCCACTACATCACCACCAAAAACCTAAACACCCCCCCCTCCCCCCCCCCCCCCGGGCAAAAAAAAAAAAAAACTATACCTCACAAAAAAACCCCCAAAAAACCTAAACCCCCCCCCACACCCCCAAAAAACCTAAAAAAAACCTAACAACCCCCCCCCCCCCTCGGCAAAAAAAAAAATTTTTTTTTTTTTTTAGGGTGGGTGATGGGGGGGGGTGGGGGTTTAGGTTTTTGGTGGTGGTGGATGTTTAAGGGTTTTTTTTTTTTTGTAGTGGGTTTTTTTGTGTAGTGGGTTTTTTTAGGTTATTGGACACTTGTCACTCTATAAATCCTTCTTACACTTCTTACAATTAGGATCCTTTGTATTTGATCCTAATCCATTAAATCATTAATGACTTCGATTCACTAGTGATAATCAGTCTTCTTGTTGCTAGTCCCACTGATGTTAAGTTTTATTGTACTAACCTTTTTTTTTTTTTTTGTATTGTAAGAAATCCGCTAATTGTAGACAAGAAATGCTCGGTTAAGGTAGTGTTTCGTTGAGTAACACCATTTGTATGATCTCATATTTGTTAAGGGTGTAGGGAGTGGTTAAACATGTGAAAGTGGTAAACTTTAAAATGGACCAATCAGAGAGTGCCACGTCAGAGAGGAGAAAAAGTTTAAACTTTGCTGTAAAGTGTTGGCAATGGTTAGACACTTGGTAAAGTGGTAAACTTTTTATAAAAAAAAAAAGAAAAAAGGTTTGATTGGTTAAAAATGGCATGGACCCCACTCCCCCACACACACTCTCTTCTTTCTCGCTTCGGTAATGGCTCACCGCCTTTAATGTTTTGCCGCAACCAAACTTGGTTGGCGGCGGTGTTTGCCGCGCGGCAAAAGGCTTTGCCGCCTTGAAACCGCTACCACACCGTATCCCCTAAGGACCAACAGCACATACTTTTGTGCCTGACACTAAGACTAAGAAATGGTAAGACATGCCCCTTTACCAATCCCTAGGTATATATGTGCATTTGTGACTGTAGAACATGATTAAAAAAAACCAAATCATTAGTTACTGGAAGAGATCATTGGAGCATTGCTATCAAAGAAGATCACTGGAGTATTGCTATCAAGAATGGTAGATTCCTAGAGAAAGTAGCAAAAAATGAAAGAAATAAAACATTAAATTTTGCGACCGCAAGATGGTGGTTGCAAGTTTGTGAATGCCAAGAGGTCGCAAAACAGTCACGAAAACAAAGGATGAGGCGGTCGCAAAACGGTTGCGACAAAAGGAAAGATGCTATAAAATCAAGACAGTCGCAAAGTTTGCAACTGCTTTTATGGTTACAAAATTGGTCGCAAAAAATGTAGTAGCGGTCGCAACTAGGTTGCAATAGGGCAATTGCGACGTGTGTTTTTCCGACCACATTTCCAGTCGCAACAAGGCAATTGCAACTATTTTGCGACCGTAAATGCAGTCGGTAATACCCAGTTTTCTAGTAGTGCAATCTTGTGTTATGTTAATTATACACCCAAGTACCCTAAAACCATTAAAACACTGGCGGTGTCTACTCACACGTACTCGAGAACCATGGACCCCACCTTTCACCCACCAATCACACACACCCTCAAACCACTCTCTCTCTCTCTCCAAACAATCACGGCAAAGGTTTGCCATGTCAAGTACCATAAGCCGAACCCTAGAGTTGTGGCGGCGGTGTTGTTGCATGGTTTCGAACCCTGAATGGGTTTGCGGCATGACGTCACCCCCCCCCCCCCCCCCCCCGCGGCCGCGGAACCACTCACATCAACCCGTAAAAAATACGCATGATTTTTTTAAAGTTTCGGATTAAACGCAACCCGTTTATCGAATTCCTCATCTTCAGAACCAAAAGTCATTTAGTAATATTACAAGCTAAATAATCTTAAAAGAAATCCAATTTATGTGTTTGTTTGTCCTCTTTAGTGAAAAAGACTCAAACCCACGATGCATTATTTAAGAGAAGCACGTTTAGAGTATATTTATTCTTTATTTAGGAATTTATGTTTTTGTTTATGATAATAACGAGGGAACGAATGACGATGGTTCCTAGTGAGAGTGTAAAACATAATTTGCTAGCAGCAAAGCCATGTTGACCACTTTGAGTCAAACACACACACCCTCGTGCAATGTCCTATTTTTTGTACTCAAGCTATAAAACCGGCTCTCAAGACCCCACAAAGAAAAGAGTATGGTAAACGATCGACAAAATTTGAGCACGAACTCCTTCAATTTAAAATAATAAATTCAAGTTTAAACTCGGCTCGTTTTGATTTACATGCCTAAAGTTTGAGTCTGACAGGATTTGAACTCTATACATAAAGTTCGAGTTCACCTTCTTTCAAACTTTATGTCTATAGTTTGAGTTTGTCTCATTTGAAACTGCGTCTGAATCTCAAGTTCAGCTAATACGCGAGATTTTTATTTTGAGCTTGGTTCATTTATTATTTATTATTTCTACAATTGTTTTATACCTTTGCATAAATTATTATCATCTGTACTATATTATAATACATTTAAAAATGACAAAAAGTAATTTAGCATAATTCTAAGAGTTTAAATATTTACAATATTTAAAACATATGGTACCATCATTTATAACATATTGTTGACTTTAAACTAACCTCTCAACATGATTATTATTAGACAATAACAATTTCATACGTTAATATTGATTTCAAAAAATTACACCATACAAACAAACGGGTATTTTATTCTCTTTAATGGGTTTGATATTGTTATATCTTTTTAATAAAAAAAAATAACATGCATGTTACATGATTATCATCATGTATTTTCCCCACCACATCCCGAGGGCACCCCTCTAGTAACAATATATATAGAGAGTGAGATAGAGAGTAAGGTTATTGTACAAATGAGCTTAAGATACTAGCTAAACGTGAGAAGTGAAGAAGAGATTTTTTTTCTTTTTTCTATCTTAGCAAGTGTGTATTTTAGTCTCAAAATCTAAAAAAATTAATTTATTTACACTACTAAAATAATTATACATAATTACTCTACTGGAGTAAATACACGAAAGAGTTTCTTAAGTTTTCAATCAAAGTAATAGTTAGATAGAGTTTCTAAAAAAAAATAATTTATTTACACTATTAATTTTTTCTTTTTTCTATCTTGTCAAGTGTGTATTTTAAGGTTTAGGGATTAGGGTTTAGTAATAGTTAGATAGAGTTTCTTAAGTTTTCAAACAAAGTAGAATTTTCTAATGATCCATATATATATATATATATATATATGTATATATATATATATATATATATATATATATATATATATATATATATATAGGGTTAGGTTCATTTGTGAACCTTTCCCTATTTGTGAACAAAAACGAACTCATCCTGGCCATTGATCTTGTTTAAAAATTAGAAGGGTAGGATTGTCATTAGACATTTAAACATTATTTTTTGTATAAATTTAATACAGTTTTGTTTTTGAATAATCTTAATCGGTTACCAGATATATCTAACCACCCTACAATCTTGCGATCTAAACATCAGATCATAAAAAGTCTTTTAACGATCATTCTTTTCTTCATTGATGCAATCGATTACACATCCTTTTATATCTCATACATATACCCTTCATTAAACTCAATTGAATCAAGAATAAAAAAACTGAACAAAAAGTTCGAAACTGAACAAAAAGTTTGATCCATTTTTTTCTCTTCTCCATATAAGAATTAGAAGCATACATCATCAGTTGAATCAGAATCGGTTTTTAATCACAATATCGATTAGATCAGAAGCGCACATCCATAGTGGAATCCTCTGAATCAGAAGGGAATAACCATTAACACGTAAGATTGAAACCATCTATTAATTTCCTATATTTTTGAATTTTATACGAATTTGTATAACTATGATGTTGATTTAAAAGCAAGGGTTATAGTTGGTGTTCATTAAATAACTTTTCTTATTTATAAAAATTATTTTTAGTAGCTTGTGATTGATTTTTGTCGATTCAGCCAATCGGACGTTTTATTAGTTAGGTTACGTCTATTAGTCTAGAATAATGTGTTCTTAAACCTTTTGTTTCTGTAACGAAGTGTGTAAAGAAATCGATTTGTAGTTAGGTTTTGTGACGGGGATGGGTTTAAGTTAGGGTTCATACACATATGTATTTTGTGTTGTTGTGGTCATTCGATTATACTCTGTTGTTGAACTTGGCTGTATACACACAATGATTGTAGAATATGTTATTGTACACATATGTATTAGTACCGGAGAGTTGTTTGCTTTAAATGTATGCTTAAATTGGTAGTTTGTTTTAAATGTATGCTTAAAATGGTATTAGTACATATATGTATAATAGTTTACTATGTTTGGTTGTCCATTGATTATGTTCATTTTACTATTCTACATACATGTACAATAGATTATTTTGTTTATTGATTATGCATTCTACATATATGTGGAGTCTTACCAACGACATGGCTACATATGTTTAGTATAAGCGAAACTGTTTACTTTTGTAATAATTACACATATGTACATTGGAAATATACATATATGTATAATCATAATATACATATATGGATAAGCTATGCCACATTCTAGACATGATATAACTTCAGTGTAACATTCTTATTAATTTATAGCTTTGTAGACCTTATAGGAACATTATATTTTAATTATATCACATTCTAGCAAAAACCTATAAATACATCAAATAATACACATGTATATCTAACTAAATAAACATATCGATGATAAAAAAGAAAAACCACAGTACACTTATTATGGAACATCGATTTAAACAAAAAAAAATTAATTAACTACAAACCCAAATGTGTAATATGTTTCCAAAAATAAAAACCATACATTAGATAAGCAAAAGCATAACAAGTTCTTAACTATTATGATAAACCAAATTGGATAGATATAATTATAAAAACAAAAGACTTCTTCGCTTTTTCATGTTCATTCGCTTCTTTCAAGATTCTTCACGGTGTATGTTTGCCGCACCGCATATATTTTCCGTAAAAGAGTCAGTTTGACTTTCTTTTTCGTTTTTGTTAGAGGAAACCCATTGTCATTTTTCCTTTGTTACTCCCATCCACATTTCCATGTACCTGCGGATGCATTATATAATTTAAGGATTAGACGATTTATAAGTGTGTTTTTACAAGCATGTTATACACACAGGTACAACTGCTTATAATACACATATGTACAAATGAGTTCTACATATGTGTATACACTAGCATTTTGTTTCAGAGTATTCAGTTTAGATACTAGTATACATATACGTTCAGTTTAGATACTAGTATACATATATGTTCAGAAAACTTGAATATATGAAGATTGCTCATATACAAACGAATTGTACACATATGTACAACTGCATTATACATAAGTGTATTAAATTATATGAAGATTGCTTCACTTCATTTTAGTATAAATTATACATTACAAAAGATACACATATAATTATAAAAATCCTAAACTACACACATCGGCTAGCAAATCAAATAAAATACCAAAATTTGAATCTTCAACCACAAAATAAACAATCTTTATTGACCAAAACAAGCATTTTAGAGGATGATTCTACTTAAACCCTAACTTTCAATGATGGGATTATACAATGGAGGATAAAGTAAAAGAGGAAAAATTTAATTAAAACCTAAATTATTACCTTCAATAACTCGCTGGAATGCTTGAGAATACCGTTTTAAAGATGCTTGCCGGAATGATCGTCGAAAAACGTCGACGAGGAAACGACCGTCGGAAAGGGAACGTGAGCGAGATTTTGGGTTCCGGAGAGATGATGTCGTTTGTATATAGATATGAAGAAACTGATTTTTGCTAGTTTTGAGGAATCATAATTCAAAATGGAAGTGACAGTTTCCCAAAATAAGAATATTATAGACCCAAAATTACACATATACCCCCATTTTAATTAGTTATATTCTCTAAATACATAATATAATTACAATTTTGCCATTAATTAAAATATGAAGATCTACAAAATCAATGGTACAGATTTGTTCATTTTGTTCACAAAAACACTATGGTTCACTCTAGAACCCTACCCTCAACATTCAATACAAAAAATTCTGAGATATCACAAAAACAGACGATATACACATGTGTACATCTCATTAAAAAGAGGGCAAAATTAGAATACACATGTGTACATCACATTTAAACAAATAATTATTTTATTAGTTGAATTAAGTTACATCTTTCCTAATCCTTGATTCGATTTGTGAGAGATTTATGCAATCAATTTAAGAGGATAATTGATTACTTGATTTGTGAGAGATTTATGCAATCAATTTAAGATTGAAATTACACATATACCCTTTTTGTATTTAATTAAATGGAAAAAATTAACCAAATAATTACCATCATGCCACTCACATTAATCTCAAGATCATAAAAATTAAGGGCCCAAATCAGTTCACGCAGTTCACTCTTGGGATTTTGTTCACGTTTGAACCTAATCCTGAATATTGATGTACACTTGTGAATTACTGTACACATATGTACGATGATGAGTACACATGTGTACTATTCTATTTATATCCAATTACACATGTGTATACCGTTGAAATATGAAGGTTACGTGGATCTTAAAAATCAAAATTTGAATTCTGATGATGAAATCTGAAATAAAAATTAAAATTGAAATCTAGTGATTTGTAGTTTGTTTTGATAATTATCTTACTAATAAATAAACATAATGTGGATAATGAATTTAAATTAGGAAAGATGTAACTTAATTCAATTATTAAAATAATGATTTAAATCTAATTTTTTATATAATTACAATCCTACCCTTAACAACTAAAAAGGAAATCAAGGGTCCATATCTGTTCATGCAGTTCACTCTTGGGAGGTTGTTCACGCTGGAACCCTACCCTATATATATATATATATATATATATATATATATATATATATATATATATATGAAATTATCAAAAATGACATATTGTTCTTTATAAAATGCAAGTTATATTTGTCATATATGTTTATTGAGAATTTTTATTTCTTCGTTAACGTTTGATGACTTTGCACTACAACTCTTTAAAAAAAATATTCGACAACGTGCGTAAAAAAAGTTTTGACAACATGTTAAAAAAGTTTTGACAACGTGCGTAAAAAAAAGTTTTGACAACGTGTGTAAAAAAATTTAACAACGTGCGTAAACATTTACACGAACTGAGTATGAGAACACCACTATGTAAAAAATAAATAAAAAAATGTTTTGACAACAAGCGTAAAAAAAGTTCTTTTACGCCCCTGGTCGCCGATAGGCCTGTAAACGAACCGAACGAACACGAACATAGGCATGTTCGTGTTCGTTCATTTAACTTTACACGAACACGAACACGAACATATAATCGAACACATTTTTTGTTCGTGTTCGTTCATTAAGAAATCGGGCATGTTCGTTTATGTTCGTTCGTTTAAAGCCTAAACGAACAGTTCACGAACATAAACGAACACAAATGAACATAAATAAAAATAAACTGAACATATTTAAATAAACATAAATTAACATGATTGAAGAAACAAGTCTAATACATTACATTTCATCCGAAAACACATCTAAATAAGGGTTCATAGATATACTAATTAGTTATGTTTATATAACTAGTTAGAAAACCTAATATTTATATAAATATAAGAGTAAATTGCCATTTTAGTCCTTGTGGTTCGGTCACTTTTGCCACTTTAGGTCAAAACTCAAAATTTTTGCATCTGGGTCCCTGTGGTTTCAGTTTTATTGCCATTTTGGTCCAAAAATGAAATCAGATCATATTTGTCTTATAAAATCCTGCAATTCTGTCATTTTCCTCAGAGGCAAATCATGTCATATTTGTCTTATAAAATATGATATTTATTTATAAAAAGAAATGATCATTTTGCCCTGCGGAAAATGACAAAATTTGCAGGATTTTATAGGACAAATATGACATGATTTCATTTTTGGACCAAAATGGCAATAAAACTGAAACCACAGGGACCCAGATGCAAAAAGTTTGAGTTTTGGACTAAAGTGGCAAAAGTGACCAAACCACAGGGACCAAAATGGCAGTTTACTCTAAATATATCTATTTACGTTTTTATTAAAATTTAAACGAACAAAAACGAACGTAAATAAACGAACGTTCACAAACATAAACGAACGAACATAAAAGAATGTTCACGAACATAAATGAACGAACACAAGGTGTGTTCATGCTCGTTCATTTAATTAAACGAACAAATTTTTTTATTCGTGTTCGTTCGTTTATTAAATAAAAGAACATAAACGAACATTCCGCCGAACAAGTTCATGAACGTTCGGTTAGTTTACAGGCCTAATTAATCGCCGACCCGAGCTCCTCTAAACATCACGCGTAAATCTAATTTTCAAACGTATGTAAAAAAGGAAGGCGTAAAATAATTTTTACGTACGTTTGAAAAATGTTTTTACGTAAGTTGTCGAATGTAAAATATTTTTTGCGCACGGTATCAAATGAAAAAAAAAATGTTTTTTACGCCTTGATCGTTGGTCCGAGCTCCTCTAAACGTCACGCGTAAGTCTATTTTTCAAACGTATGTAAAAACGGCACGAGTAAATGTTTAGTTTTTACATACGTATGAAAAATTGTTTCTCGTACATTGTCGAATGTAAAAAGAATTTCGCGCACAGTGTCGAATTTAAAAAAATGTTTTTTTATTACACATGATAAAAAACTGTTTTTTACGCACTTGATCGTTGGCCTGAGCTCCTCTAAACGTTTGTGGAATGTAAACGCTATGTTTTTTTCTTTGGTTTTCGTAGGTGTTGGGGCTTTTACGTTCAAACGACGAGGATAACTAACAAAAAATGAAGATCAAGGTCAGAGATTGAAGAAGTTTTCTTTTTATACATGTAGTGTAATTTTTTATAAAAAAACAAGTGTTATAATTAATTCTTTTTTTAAATAGATAAACGTAATTAACGTTAAAATGAAAAGTGATGTAGTCTATGATGTTTGATTGTCAGTTTGACAAGTTGACATTAATGGTACACAAGTCAAATTTTCCAAAATACCCTTCTTGTACTATTTATTCTTTTTAATCAATAAAATCACTACAAGACGAATCAAACTTAAACAATTCAATCCCAACCATTCATACATGAGAGATCTAGGGTGGATAATGGTTCCTACGGTTCTCGCATCTAAAGGTGGTTCCTATTTTACCCCATCCTATATATATATATATCTATATTAATGTATTAATAATTAATACTATATGTAAGTAATACTCTTGTTTTGACTCAGGAGCCATATTACGATCTCAATGTATGAAATTGCCTTCATACTGATTATAGACGCACTCCTTTCTCTACATATCACGGGAGTTTCACTCAGGGGCGGACCTGTGTGGTAGTGAGGGGTAGCCCGGGATACCCCTCAACTTTTTTGGCGGAGTGTAATTTTTTTTTTTTTTCTAAATCTTCGTTTTATTTATCAGGGATACCCCTAAGCATATGTTAGGATACCCCTAAGTATTGGTGAATATTAGGTGAAATGAAATTTTACCAGGAAAACGAAAATTTCCGGTACACAGAACTTGCAGAGGGACACCATTGAATGAAGAAGATGAAGTTATTTTAAGATGAAATAATATTATAGGAGCATTGGGGGAACGAAGGAAAAGTAAACAGGTGTTCCAAATGTCAGAAGTAATATTTAATCATTTGGTTAAATACTTATTTAATTTAATTAACTTATTGTAACCCTTACTTTTTTGTCTGTTTTTCACTGTATTTATTTACCATTTTATCTATACATAAGTTACTTGAAAATAACATGCACTCACAAAACACAATTTCCACAAAATCACATGCACTTTGTTTTTTTTTTTTTAAAACGGTGAAAATAATATATGGAAAATGTAAATAGTTCTTTTCAAATTTTTATTAGAGAGTAACTAACAAAGTATGGATTAAGAAAGATTGATTAACAATTCTGCATTTTAAAAATAGTTTCACAACACGCGTCTGTAACCTAGTAATTATATATACACACGCTAGTCGCACATGGCCCCTAAGGGTTCTCGAATAATCAAAGATGAGTCTAAGTAAAAGAAAATTTAAGGGCCTATTTTTACTAGCTGCACAGGGCCCTTTTGAGGTCCTCGAATTCTCAGGGATGGGATACCCCTGAATATTTTTTCTAGTTCCGCCACTGGTTTCACTTGCAGCAAGATGCTTTGTTAAGCTGTAGGTGAAAGGTGTACATATCTGCACACCAAAATTCCTATTTGCACTCTAAATCTTAGCTTTATATACGCCATGTATAGCTCTATACGCAGCTTATAGCCATATTTTTCAATTTCCAAGAGAATCTCTTATATGAAGTGGGAATTTGTCCCTTTATATACGTTGCGTATAGCCTTATACGCAGCGTATATAAAGGGATTTTTTTAAGAAACATTGTTATACATTATTTATCGTTTTAGCAAACTTTTATAATAAGTAATTTAAAAAAAATAATAAATAAAAAACATTGTTAAGTATTTTATCGTGTTGTATAATATAGGTCTCGTATAGGCCTATGGATGTAGTATCGTATCATATACTGTAGTATAAATCTCGTATAGGCCTATACGTGTAATATAATATTGTATCCTATCGTATCGTATCGTATAGTGTAGTAAAAAAAACATTGTTAAGTATTCTATATCTTATAGTATAGAGGGAATTGCAAGTTTTGTCCTTTATCTATATATCACAGTTCAGACAGTGTCCTTTATCTTTAAAATTGACGAGTTTTGTACTTATTGTTTTAAAATATTACATGGTATGTATTCTGGCCCTATCCTAGTTGATTTTTCTGTTATATCAGGTAACACAACGGTATTTTATTCTTTTTTTTTACCTATTTAGTTAAAAAAATTAATAAATAACACAGAATTAAATTTAATAAACTAATATAATATTACATATATATTTACACACACACAAACCTCTCTCTCCATCTCTACCCTCCCTCTCTCATCGGCCCTCCGCCGCTACCATAAACAACCACTGCCACCCGCCCCCACCAACCACCATCCCCACAGCTATCACAATCACAAAATCAACATATTCAACTGTCATTTGCCACCATCACAAAATCAACACCAAGCTTTTTTTATAAATCAATTAAAATCCTAATTCTTAAATTCAAAAACTACTATGCCTTTTTCTGTTCATATATTCTACTATAACTTAAAAGACAAAGTCGGTGGAAACCGCACCGACTTTGCCTCCCCCTCCCTAATACTTTCACGATGTTGCAAATTTAGTACCTAAACTACTACTCCATTTTACAAATAGATTGCTTTTGACATCCCAACTCTGTGGTAGTTTCCTTTCAACCCCAACTTTGTTATAGTTTCCTTCTTACCCTGAAAAACTTTATCAAATTTTATCTTTACCCTTTCTTAGCCCTTAAGTTTAGGAAATGCAATTTTTAACCACTTAACTTTTTATGAACTTTATAAATGCCACTTTCACCCCCATCGAGAGTTTTTGGCTTGGCGATATAAATTTGGGTTAGTCGGGTCGCGTATAATACGTTATGATTGTACGATATAAATTCGATTTACGTTACGTGTTGATCCAATCGCAATGCAACTATAGGATACATTGAGTTCAATCGGATACGTCAAAACGTGCATTTTCATATGGTTAACGCATCACATAATGCTTGAACTAATTCATTCGATATTTTCAAAGTACCCACGCTGCAACGCGTGCGGGTCTTATTACTAGTTATACATCTAAAATAAAAAGAACAGAGCATGTCACTCCACACCCAAAATGGCAACATCAACCTCATTTATCCATTTATAGAAACTCTCGATCCCTATTTATCCATTTACACAACACCAAATCTATACAACCCACTTCCAGATCCTCAAACCCCCCAACTCCAATTCCAATTTCACTAAAACCCCCAATTCTTGAACCCAAACCAACCGATCTAGAACTCCTCAACGACGACTCAATTTTGAAAAACGAAACAGGGTATGTTGAATATGACGACCTTGTTGACGGTGGTGCTGATTGTGGTTGACGATGACGGTAGCACTGATAGTGGTGGTGGTTGTGGAAACAAGTTGTGGTGGCGCAGATGGTGGTTGGTAGTGGTTGTCGGGGCGGTGTAGTGTAGAGGAGGGTTGTGGTGGTTGTGGTGGAATGAGAGTTATGGTGGTGGTATAGAGAAAGAGAGATGAAGTAGAGAGAATAAGAGTCTTCAATTATTTGTTTAGAGAGAGAAATAGTTGACTTGATATATACTTCTTTAATTTTTTCTTTATAATTTTTTAATTAATAGGGTAAAAAGATAATTATACCCTCATGTGCCTTGCACATGATTTAATTTAACAGAAAACTTAACTGGGTTTAGGTAAAAGGGCATACTCATCAATTTTAAAGGACACTGCCTAAAATGTGATATATAAATAAAGGACAAATTTGCAATTCACTCTATAGTATATAATATAGGTCTCGTATAGGCCTATGAATATAGTATCGTATCATATAGTGTAGTATAAATCTCGTATAGGCCGATACGTGTAATATAATATTGTATCCTATCGTATCGTATCCTATCGTATTGTATAGGTGTAGTATCGCATAATATCGTATCATATGGTGTAGTATAAGTCTTGTATAGGTCTCGTATAGACTTATAGGTCTCGTATAGGCCTATGGATGTAGTATAGGTCACACGAAGGGCTATAGGTGTAGTATACGTCCCGTATAGGACTATATGTGTAGTTTAGGTGTCGTATAGGTATATACTATACGCTACGCTACGGTACGGTACGTACGGTATGCTACGCTACATACGCTACGATACGATACGCTACGATACGCTATGATACGTTACGCGACGCTACGCTACGATACGATATGATACGCTACGCTACGATACGATACGATACGATACTACACATATACTACACATATAATACACATATACGTGACTTAAGTTATACTACGCTATACGATACGATACTACATCTATAGTTTTATACGAGGCCTATACGGGACCTTTACTATACGATACGATACCTATACACCTATACGGGACCTATACTACACTATACGATACGATACGATATCACACTTATAGGAACCTATACGAGACTTATACTATACACTATACGATATGATACTATACTATACTATACAATACGATGCAATACGATACGATAAGATACGATACTATAGAATACCATACAACACCCGTATAGGCCTATAGGCATATACAAGACCTATAAGGGACCTATAGAACACTTATACTACATTATTCAATACGATACGATAAGATATGATATTATATTACGCCTATAGGTCTACACGAGACCTAAACCACACCTATAGTCCTATGCGGGATCTATACTACACCTATAGGCCTAAGTGTTATATCGTATCCTATAGTATCATATCGTATTCTCGAATCATTTTTCTATTGAGTATATGGTGTGATAGGGACGTGCTACAACAAATGTGATTTACATTATGAAAATTTATATTTTCTTAGATTACGTCCTAACTCTACTTAATTTTTGATACGCATTCACAACCTATCTCAACCTAAAAATATATGTTTTGAACGAACTCTGTCACAAAAGAAATTAAGACATACTGTATATTTACTTTTTTAAGTTTAAATACTATAAGTTATTTGAGTGATTAAATTATTAGAGGTATTAGTTTGGGTTGCAACCTAGGTTGCTCCATTAACCTAGCCTGGTTGCCAACTTAGATTGATGTGAGTTTCTTTTTTAATTTTTTTAATTACTCAAACTTTTGTCTTATAGATGAACAACCTAACTTTAGATCACATAGTCTTATGTTACTATGTTACATCCATATAGATATTGTACTTTTGTAGGTTAAAACAAATTAAGGTGATTAATATTATTATTTTTTTAATAAAAAGAATATGACACATATGCAAGGGCGTAGCTTAAAAGGGGCCGGGAGGGGCGTCCGACCCCCCGAACTTTTCGCTCAGTAGTGTTATATATGTAGTTTTCGTATAGAAATTTTTGGGTATATACGTTTTCGACCTCCCGTTCTATAGAAATTTTTGGGTATATACGTTTTCGACCCCCCGCATTTTCATGGTCAAGCTTCGCCACTGCACATATGTAGTTTAGAGCGTATTAATAGTAAAGTTTTACGACTTTAAACTAGACACCAAAGGGCTTTTAGCCTAATAGTAAAAGGTGCATAAAGTAATGTCTCTCTATGAACTTGGAGCTTAATTGTGTAATAGACATTGGTGTAGAATGTGTGTTAACCGTCCCCGTCACCACCACCCAAAAAAAAAAACTTAAAACACTATCATATACACATTTGAGATAAACAATTTATATAACTTATAGATGACTAATTAACTTATCAAGTAGTGTTCGACTTTCCATCTAAAATAATATTTTGAAAACAAATTGTCAAACTAAACCTGTTTAATAGTCCATATGAATGTACGTGCATCCAGAGAGGTTTCAAATACCATGGACACATCGCAATCGCACCACCACACTTCCCAGTCGTATTTCTCTTGATACTTTTCCAAGATAATCGATTAATAAAAGAAAAAAAACATTAGAATAATTAGATTTTATATATACTTTTTTATTACTTTTATTAAAACGTGTTGAATTGGGTGCGTTAGGATTTCAATAATATGGTGCGTCAAGATTTTTAATGTGTCAGATAATTAAACGTTAGATTTTAACGGTGCATCAGAATTACAATTTATGAGTCTTTTTTTCTAACGGTAAACTTTATTAAAAGACCCCTAGCAAGAAGTTGGGCCGATCCAAGCAAAGAACAAATTACATTTAAAACGAAAAATTACACCCGTAACCCGTTCATCATTTTTAATTCAAAGAAAGCCCAATGCCTTTATATCTTTACAAATTTTGAGGATGAGCCCTATTTCATTCAAAAATGCGACCTCGTTCCTTATCTATATCTATAATCTATATCTATATCTATAATTTATATCTATAAGGCAAAGAATCAAATACAAATAAACTTAACATACTAAACATACAAATTGAAAGAAAAGTCAAAAAGACAAGGTGACATTTTTGTAAATACCACCAACTATCAAAGTTACTATACAAATGTGAACTCAACCAAAAATAACTAAAAACACAATTTTTTTTATAAAAAATCGCTACATTTTGTTACAAAAAAAATAAATAAAAAATAAAAATTTTGCTACTAAAAGTAGCGATTTTTTATAAAAAAAAATATTGTGTGTGTGCTTTTTTTTTAGATTTTTTTAGGTTTTTTGGGGGTTTAGTTTTTAGCATTTTAGCTTCGGTTGGGGGGGGGGGGGTTAGGTTTTTTTTAGGTTTTTTAGATACATTTGTAGAGTAACTTTGATAGTTATAGATAATTACAAAAATGTCACCTTGCCTTTTTGACTTTTCCTTCAATTTGTATATTTAGTATATTAAGATTATTTTTACAAGAACTTTCCCCATATCTATAATCTGTAATAAATCAAAACAAACTTAGACTACTTGGCATTCACTTAAAGGCAAAAGATCAAATACAAATAATCTTAACATACTAAACATACAAATTGAAGGAAAACCCAAAAAGACAAGGTGGCATTTTTGTAATTACCACCAACTATCAAAGTTACAACAAAAAATACCTAAAAAAACACAAATTTTTTTTTAACATTTTTTATTAAAAAATCGCTACATTTCATTAGCAAAAAAAAAAAAAAAAAATTTTTTTTTTGGCTGCTACTAAAAGTAGCGATTTTTTAATAAAAAATGTTAAAAAAATAAAATAAAATAATTTGTGTGTGTTTTTTTTATTTTTTTAGGTTTTTTGGGGGTTTAGTTTTTAGCATTTTAGCTTGGGTGGGGGGGGGTAGGTTTTTTTTAGGTTTTTGGGGGTGGGGGTGGGGGTTAGGTTTTTTTTTGGGGGGGGGGGGGGTTAGGTTTTTTTTAGGTTTTTTTGGGGAGGGGGGGGGGTTAGGTTTTTTTTGGGGGTGGGGGGAGTGGGTAGGTTTTTTTAGGTATATTTGTAGAGTAACTTTGATAGTTATTGATAATTACAAAAATGCCACCTTGTCTTTTTGAGTTTTCCTTCAATTTGTATGTTTAGTATGTTAAGATTATTTGTACAAGAACTTTACCCTTCACTTAAATCATTAGTTGCACATGGCATCCTATAAACTCCTGTTGAAAGAATTTAAGCGCTAAACCATGGAAGCAGTATTCCCATCTTGCCCTTATATTTAGCATGTTTATGGTCACATGTACGCAGTGGCGAAGCTTGACCCGAATGATGAGGGGGTCGAAAACGTATATACCCAAAAATTTCTATAGAACCAGGGGGTCGAAAACGTCTATACCCAAAAATTTCTATACGAAAACTATATATGTAACACTACTGAGCGAAAAGTTCGGGGCCGAGAACGCCGATGAAAACGTATAGAATGGGCCGAGAACGCAGATGAAAGTTGGTTGAGATAAGGAACAAGAATAGAAGACGTTGACTTTACTTGAAAATGTGAAGATTGAGATGTGTAAATTGAAGAGAATTATATGAAAGTAATTCATAGGATTTGAAAGACAGAATATATAAAAGATATTACATATTACATGGGATTCAAAATATATTCAATTTTCTAACCAACTTTCATATTTTCAAGTAAAGTCAACGTCTTCTCTTCTTGCAGGACAACTACTTGTTCTGCAGCTAGGGAATCATGACCATTTGGGCTAGTTGAAGATAAGAAGGTTATAGTAGATATAAATGGTTATGATGCATGATGGAGATTGTGAGGAGGAAGAAGGAGAACAGGAAGAAGGTGAGATTGATTTATATGTGGAGGTTGTTTGTAAACAAGAAGGGCCAAGGGGTGATGTTAATGATGTTAATAAGTATGTTGACTAATAAGTAATAACTAATCTGATTATAGAGTTTTTTGTTGGTTGGTTTAGCGGCTTGATGTTTTGATTGTAGATCATTTAATAGGGTATGTTCTAGGCTTGAGGATATGCTGGATAGTTTGTCGACTTTGCTTTCGGAAAATTCTGTGTCATTTATACATGATTTGGTTTAGTTGGCATTTGCGGCTATACACTTAGTTAATTCAAGATTTTGAATCGTATTATGTGTTTATTTTCTATGATTAAATTATGAGTAAATTACAAGTTTTGTCCTTTATGTTTGTACCAAATTGCAGGCGGTGTCCTTTGCCTTTAAAATTGATGAGTTTTGTACTTAATGTTTCAAAATCCTGCACGTTATGTCCTTTAGCCCTAACCTAGTTAAATTTTTCTGTCAAATTTTATCACACAAGGCTAGTTTAGTCTTTTTATAAAAAAATAACAAATATACAAAATTATTAGTATATATTATATGTATAAAAAAATCTTGTCTGCCTCTCTCTGTAGCTCTCTTTCTCTGTAGATCTCTCTCACTACCTCTCCCACCGCCACCATTAACCACCAACAGCCACCCTTAGCCACTACCCTCTACCACTCGCCAATATCACCATCACGCCACGATTCTCCTCGCTGAGACCCTAGTTGCGCCGCCGCCTTCATCTCACCATTACAGATCGACGAAACCCTAACCCCAAACTGATGCAACCCGTCCTCATCATCACATCCGACGTCGTTCAAATTTCCAGTTGCCGAAAACTGGAAGTTCTCCATGTTCAAAACAATAGACACAAGATTTGTTCTTGATGATTCGACAACTGTAAGTTGCTAATGTAGCATGATTCTTAACGATATCTGGCCCGTTTGCTTTTTCTATAACATTCTGTGAAGATTTTTGGGATCTGAGGGTAAGTTAGGGTTTTTAGAATTGGGGATTTGAATGGACTAGAGTCCGTTACGAAATTGGCGATTTTGTGGTCACAGGATTGTGGAGGTGGGGTTGTAGATCCAACATTGGTGGTGGTCACAGGCTTAGGCTTATGAAGGTGGTGGTAGTCAGGTCTTTGATCCACGAGTCCGGTTTAGAAACTTTCATGTAAATGCATATCAGGTGCTCACGAAATCCCCTTGTATGGTTAATGTTGTTGATACGGATGAAATGTGTAAAATGAAGATAATGTGGGAAATGAAGAAAATGTTCTTTTTTACTATTAAATGGAGTTGTTTTGTTGGTGGTGGTTTAGCAGGTAGGTGGGGGGCAGTGGGTGGGTGGTGGTTGTGGGTTGTAAAGAGGTGGGTGGTGATGGAGAGTAATTTACATAAAATGGTTAGGTATTTAGGTTATTTACATAATTAGTCCTTGAAATGGTGAATGACAAAATTGCCCTCATGTGCCTTGCACATGATCAGATTTAACAAAAAATTTTAACTAGGTTAGGGCTAAAGGACATAACGTGCAAGATTTTAAAACATTAAGTACAAAATTCATCAATTTTAAAGACAAAGGACACCGCCTGCAATTTGGTACAAACATAAAGGACAAAACTTGTAATTTACTCTTAAATTATTATATTTCAACTTTTGTGGTATATATCTTTACAATTTAATTGCAGATGTGAAGGATGTGGAACATGTGAAAAACATTGATTTGTTGGGTTCATTTGAAGATTATGTTCATAGGATTGGTCGAACTAAGGTTCAAAACCAACAGCACTACAAGCTGGGACAATGTTATATGATTTTTTCAGCTCCTTATTTTCTTAGCTCAGCTCAAAACAAATTGCAAAAAAGATTTTTAACTTTTTAAATAACTGACAAACATTTGACACCTTTACTACTAATCGGCCTATATTATATGATTTTCTCCCGTCATGAAAATGGCCCCAAATAAAAAATTGTGAATAAAAAACCATAGACCATACATGACATATGTATAACACAACCCACGTTATCAATATGCTTGTCATAAATTTTGACCCAGTCCAACTAAAGATGACAATCAAACCCGAACCTGATGGATAAATACGAAACCCGACACATTTGGGACGGGTTTGGGATTTAGTGATATACCCTTTTACTCGACCCAATTACCCTATAAAGTGTATCGTTTACCGATATAATTTTTTATACTTTATATATGTGTATATATATATATATATATGATACATCCATTTTTTATATATACGAGTATTTTAATTCTGTATACATTGTAGTTAGAGTTAAATGTCATTTTAGTCCATGTGGTTTGGTTCACTTTGCTAGTTTAGTCCAAATGTTTCATTTTTTGCTAGCGAGTCCAAAAAGGTTTCACTGTTGTCATTTTAGTCCACTGGGTTAACTTCATCCATTATTTATGTTAACGAGGAGGGCAATTCGGTCATTTTATATTGCTGAATTGCCCTTCTAGTTAACAAAATTACATATAAAATGACCGAATTGCCCTTCTCGTTAACAGAAAAAATGGATAAAGTTAACCCAATGGACTAATATGGCAATGGTGAAACCTTTTTGGACCCACATGCGAAATATAAAACCTTTGGTCTAAACTGGCAAAATGACCCAGACCACATGGACTAAAATGACATTTAACTCTTGTAGTTATTAGATATATTTTTATCGTGGTAATATTAAATGTAATTCATTAGTAGTTACCTGATGGGTTTTCAGTTAGGTATACCCAACGTGTAAATTTTTTTAGAATTAACAAATTTACTCGAAATCTACGGGTATACCCGATACTTGATGGGTATTTACCCGCTACAACCCGATGGGTTTAAGACAAAATTATCTAATCTAATCGGATTTGAGGTTGGAATTACCTAACCCCGTCTCAAACCTGACCCATTACCATCTCTGGTTCCAACCCAACCCGGTCGAAAAAACCGATTTTGACTTTTGTTGACCTCAGCAAAAACTGGTTACAACCCGACCCACATAGCAACAGGGTAGAGGAGACCCGGGGATGCTAATGGAGCCCGCAAGCAAGGGCGCAACCAGACATCCACCACTCAACTTAGGTTGGCTGCGTTGAATCTACGCACCGCCCCCATTTTCCCATTCATCAATCTCAATATTGGAAATCAATTTCACTTCTAATTTCATCATCCCCTCATCTTTTATTCATATACCCACTTCATTTCTTGATTTTGGTTCTTATCAAACATCATGTCGTTCAGATTCCGAGGAGGGGTATGAACACTTTATCTATCTTCTTGTATAAATTCACTTGCTTTATGCCTATGAATCAGCTTAAGATCTGTTAATGGTTGGTTATCAGTAGTGTTTCTAATCTCTAGTATCATTTGTGTGCTAATTGCTTTGATGTTATCTTCTTATTATAATTGGGGAAATTTGGGTTTAAAAATTCCTGTAATTTATTTATTGGGTATTGATGAATTGGTTATGATCTTGATGGGGATTATGTTTATGGTCATAGGTGTTTAGTTTTGAAAAATGTATGCATGAAACTCAGAATTTTGAGCAAATTTTTATCGAATTGACCTGGTAGAACTTTACATGAAGAGAATGTTTGTTTGAGATTGTTTGGATATAGTGGAAATGATTTTCGTTATGTGATTATTATAGAGGTGAAATTCTCGGTTTAAGGGAATCAGGTTGGTGGTAGCTGCAACTGATTATGATTTACGGCTGTAAACAAGTCGAGCCGAGCCAGCTTGGGCTCGGGATCCTGTTTATTTATGAGCTGAGCCAAGTCGTTAGGCTCGTTTAACTTAACGAGCTGAAATGTTGAACTCGAGCCTAGCTCGTAGAACGCTCGAGCCGACTTGTTTATTTTTTAAAGTTTTTTTTTACCCGAAAAAAAGTTTTTTTTTTTCTAACACACATAATGCAATTTTTATATATATTAAAATTTCGGTTATAAATTATATAGATTAAAACTTTGAGCTTTAATTTAAACGAGCCACTCAAGCGAGCCAACAAGCCAGCTAATGAGCGAGCTTACCTTGGCTCCGGCTTGGCTCATTTACAAACGAAGCAAGCTTTTTTCGGGCATGCTTCAAGAAAGTATTAACTATTAAGCCGCAAGTCTTTGAATGACACCATTATGATTTTAACGTTATTTTACTAATTTCGTGAAAATAACGTTAAAAAGAGAGGGACGGTTAATCATGCACTCATGCATCATGTGGTGGCGTTGATGGCCGAAAGACAAGGGGGTACATGCACTAATCGGCTTTTGTCCCAATTGCTGAGTGTTATGTACCTTATGTCCAAGGCTTGATACAAAACTACTATCGAGCCGGGGGTCTCACTGGAAGCAGCTCCTCTATTCCTACGGGGTAGAGGTAAGGCTGTCTACATCTTACCCTACCTTAATTAAAAATTAAAAATTAAAATTTAAAATTTATATTTTTCTGCGTTTAATTTTATTTCTGGAACTATTTTTCTAATGTATTATTACACATTATTGATTCTCAGAAGAATGCTTCTTCGGGAATGGGTGTTGCTGATCACTGTAAAGGCACCTTCTTGGAGCTACAAAGAAAAAAGGCGCACCGTTATGTGATTTTTAAAATCGATGAGAAGAAAAACGAAGTTGTTGTAGAGAAGACCGGCAAGCCTGCTGAAAGTTACGAAGATTTCACATTGGCATTGCCTGAAAACGATTGCAGATACGCGATCTTTGACTTTGACTTTGTCACCTCGGAGAACTGTCAAAAGAGCAAGATTTTCTTTATCGCGTGGTTTGCTTTCTTTATTTTCCTATACTATCAACATGCATACCCTAAATATATTTGCATCATTTTCTAGTATAAAAATACAAAATAGAATAATTGAGATTTCTTTATTTTCCTATATAATCAACGCACGAAAACCCGTGTCGTGTTCAGGTTCATGTGTCTGACACGATAAAAAAATACAAATCAATTTTCTTTCTTTATCTTCCTAAGTAATCAAAGTGCATTTCTGAAAAAGACTGCTTCAGTTTGTAACAAATTGTTATTTGGGGATATAAATATGTTAATTGTCGTGTTCAGATTGACCCGTTTAACTCATTTTTTTTAATTTAAAAATATATATTATTTATGTATAACCTAAATTGATTTTTCTATTTTATGTCAAATTTTAATAGATAAAAGCGAAATGTACATTGTTTTTTATAGTTTAAAGTTTAAACATATTTATTTCATATATAAATTTGTATTTAGGCTGTGAATTTGTACTGTTATTAATTAAAAAAAAAAACAAAATATAAAAAATTCAGGTCAAACTTGTCGTGTTCGGGTTCATGTGTCTGACACGATTTTTGAGTCCCTTTCGGGTTTGACCCGCCTACTTGTGAACACGACCCATTTAACATCATTTTATTAATATAAAAAAAATCGGGTCAAACTGGTCGTGTTCATGTCAACACAGGAAAACCCGTACTGTATTCGGGCTCATGTGCCTGTCACGATTTATGGGTCTGTCTCGGGTTTGACCCGCCTACCTGTGAACACGACCCATACCCTGATTGGAATTCTTGGATCTGGAACTATTTTAATTCCTGAACTGTTTCTTGCATGTTGTCTAGGTCTCCTGCAACGTCAAGGATTCGAGCCAAGATGTTGTACGCAACATCAAAAGATAGGCTCAGACACGAGCTCGATGGGGTCCACTACGAGATTCAAGCTACTGATCCTACCGAAATGGAGCTTGATGTGCTCAAGGAACGCGTATACTAATCGGTTAACATTTTTGACCCATTGTTCCCAGCTTCCTAAAGTCGCAAACCAGTTATCCGCTTCTAGCAGAAGTTATGTTTCGAATAAATGGCAGCCACGCTACAATAAGACCATGCGTCACCTGAATATTATTACCAGCCGCCCGTTATTACAGCTAACAAGATACGTATTTAGTGACCGGTCAATATATCATAGTTGGCTTCGGATTCTGTTGTTTTCTGTATGTTATTACTTTGACCCTAACCGATTTACTTATAATTGCTCGATTCGGGATTATGTTATGTTTTAGATTTGCAAACTCGGTTAAAAGAAAACGTGTCGTATTTAGTATGGGGGGTCAATAACACCATTCAAAAACAAAAGAAAAAAAAAACACTCATTTGGCTCTTGCAACGTTCACGCTCGCCTCTCGCCGCTTGCTTCCTCCTGCTCGCCGGACATTTCCTCGAGAGATTTACCCTTCGATTCGGGCACGAGAAACGTACACAGCGTCCCCAAAAAGTTGATCACACCCAAACAAATCAACGAGTTCTTCACCCCGATACCGGGCGGGTACCCAGCATCCGCTTTGGCCGGATCTTTATTTTGGGCCAAATACAAGAACCCAAAAGCCCCAACTATAGCTCCGAGTTTCCCCGATGCTGCGGAGATCCCGTGGCAGGTGGACCGGAACCTTGCGGGGAAGATCTCCGCCGGGACGACAAATGTAGTGGCGTTGGGCCCGAAATTCGCGAAGAAGAAAGTTAACGAGTAGATCGCTACGAAGCCCATGTTGTGTTCGGGTCGGGTCCAGTAGTTATAAGGGAAAGCTAAAACAAACATGAATATTGTCATCATTATGAACCCGATGAGTTGGATCGTGAACCGTCCGATTCTGTCGATTAAAAACACGGTGAACCAGTATCCGGGGACAGTGCTGCAAAGCGCGATAAGCGTTTGTGCTCGCGCGATTTTGTAAACTTCTTGGATGGCGTTCATGGTTTTCGCAGGTGGGATCCACCCGATGGCGGAAAATATGTCCTTTTGGAAGAGGTTTTGGCTGTAAAACGCGATGTCGAGCAAGAACCATGTGCTTGTTGTTCCGAGCAAATGGAGGCCGTGACGTTTAGCGAATTCTTTGCTTAAAAGCCCGAAAGAGTACTTCGAATCCGCCATGACTTCGTCGAGTTTCTCTTGCTCGGATTCGATGTCGGTTTGGAGGACTTTCGACATGTCGGAAGCTGCTTTTTTCGCATCTTTCGCCACTAACGCGGTGTATCTAGCCGTTTCGGGCATTTTCATCCTCCAGTAGTAAGTTAAAAGTGCGGGAAGAGCTCCGGCCATTAAAACAATCCTCCACACGTAATCGGCTTCCGGTACGGTGGACTTTACCGGATCGACCTCATACGGTGGAGCTTTAAACCTGCTATCAAAAATCGCAGCCATCATAATCGCGAACACGCCTCCTCCCAATATACCAAACCCTTGCATAGCGAAAACCGCGGCTATAAACGCGCCACGAGTTTTCTTATTAGAATATTCCGACATGATAGTGGCGGATAGCGGGTAATCACCACCGATCCCGAACCCTAACCAGAACCGAAAAAAGCAAAGAGTGGTCATAACCCCTTTCGGTTGGCTACCAAACGATAAACCAGACGCAATGGAGCAAACACACATGAGTATAAGCGTGATACCGTACACTTTCTTCCGTCCCAGTTTATCCCCGAGCCACCCGAAAAACAACTGCCCAGCTAGCGTCCCAACGAGTGCAACACCGTTAACCGATGCAGAAACTTGAGGCGGTAAACTTCCCGGCTTCGGAGACCCTTCTTTGTGATAATAAATCCGGCCAAGCAGTTTCGTGACGAGCGAGATGCAAAATAGATCATACGCGTCCGTGAAGAACCCCATTCCCGCGATCACAATCGCGGTGAAGTGATACCATTGTGTTTTCGCTCCGTCTAGCGCGTTAAGGACTTTCAAATTCCCTGATGACTCCATTAATCTCCTTCTTTCTGCGCAAAAATCCGCGTAACAAATCAATACAGATACAAAAAAATAAACGTATCCAGTATAATCCCACTCATAACAACATAAAAAAAAAAAAAAAAAAAAAAAAAAAAAAAAAACTGATATTGATCTATCTTTCATGCATGCATGTAATAAAAAAATACAAAAAAAGTAGAAATTTATGGAATGATGTACTGACCTTTGTTTGTTTGTTGTTAATTGGTAATAAAATGGATGTTAATAATGTGTATATATAGTATGAAAAAGAGTATTGAAACTAAAATTAAGCGGCATATGCTCACTATTTTCGCTACTATAACAAAATAGTCAAATATATAAATAGGATTCAACCCGCAAATGTTTGTATGGAATGGGGCATGTATACAAACCACTTTTTTGTTGAAAATGAGAGTTGGTGTATAATTTTAGAAAGATATAAACGGATCCGACTATTCGATTCGATGATGATAGTTACGTTCTTGGATGGGTGGTATCGGGTCAAGTAACCCGGGGGATATGGATAGATGTTAAGAGTTCTCGTATGCAGACTGGGCATCTTGTGCTTTATCACGACGGTCTAAGACTGGGTATCGTGTGTTTGTTGGAGAAAATGTTGTATCGTAAAAGAGTATTGAAGCAATGCATGATATTAAAGTGATGAAACATAGTATAGAGCCATGGTAGATGTCACGTCAGAGATGATATGAGTTCGTCGTCTTCCCAGGGAACTCGACGTTGTTTCTTATGACTTGATGTGGTTATATTATGACGACCAATCAACTATACATACAACCATAAATCTAGCAACTCACTCTCTCCCTCCCTCGCGCGCTCTCTCTCTCTGGTGATACCGGACTTCATTACCCGAAACTCTATACATGTTTACCCGAGTCCGAACCCATACCCAAAACTTTTAAATTTTTAATTTTATTTTCAATAAACCGTTGTTTAATAATACTTTATTCTAATAACTTCATTGCCTTAGAATAAACTTTTTTTGTGATATGTATTGATGTAGATATTATATTTGTATGCTACGAAATACGAAATAATCTTCTTAGATTTATATCATCATGATGTTTTCGTATTTTTGATATTTCAAAAATTTATAATGACCATGTAATTTTTCATGTTTTAATTTATTGTAGATTTAAAAAACATAAAGTTATATGACAAGTATAAATGAAAGAAAATAAATATACCTGAAAATCCCAATGGGTATTTTTTAAAGCTAAAGAATAGACCCAATATCCGAAGGTTAATTACCCCCAACAAATACCTAACGAGTAACGAGTATTGGTTAGGTATGAGAAATAGTTTTATAACTTGGTATAAGATTAAGCATACCCAGTCCATTAACATATCAGCACTAAAGGAGCCCAATACATTCATAAGGCCCAACATCAACACTAAAGGAGCCCAATACATTCATAAGGCCCAACATCAACAAAACCCAAAATTGTTATTATAGAATGAAACAAGGCATATGTATCAAATAATTTACAGAAGATTTCTAATAACTTACAGAAGAAAACGATTTTTTTACGGTTAAAAAAAAAACAAAAACCCTTAACCGAAGTCTAAAAGAAACATAGAAAAAGAAAAAAAAAAATGTTGCTATTTCAAGGCAGTAGCGTTGATAATTCACCAAGAAGCAGTAGCTCTTCCATAAAATCAACACCCAAATCCTCAAACACCACAGTCTCGCTGCAGCTGCTGCTGCCGCTTTGGTCCGATACAGCGGCAGCCACTGGCCTTTTCTTTCCGGTGGCCGATCTTCTTTTCCTCAAAGAGTGTTTCCTCTTCAATGCCATAACAGGAGAACACCCTTCTTCTAAACCATTTTTCATCTCCTTCAATGACTCCTTAACTCTCTCAACCGGAAAATTCAACACCGCGTGCGGGCCCCTCGTGGAAAATGCGGCTTGATCATACGCCATGGCGGCCGCCTCGGCGGTATCAAACGTCCCCAGCCAAACCCGGACCCCGTTTCGTGTCGAATCCCTTATCTCGGCCGCGAACTTCCCCCACGGCCGCGTTCTCACTCCCCTGTAAGATTTTGATTGTTTTGGTTTTTCGGCAGCCTCTTTTTTTTCGGCAGCCGAATTTAAAATTTGAAATTCGGCTGAGTCTACAGCCGCCAGCGTATCCGGGAATAGCGCGTATTCGGAGTCGAATTGGTTGAATGGGTGGGCATTGTGTTGGTATAGAAGCTCATCCCATGAATATGAAGTTTCCGGCGAGTGTTCGGCGGTTCGGAATTCGTGTTGGATGCAAGAAGTGGCCATAAACGATGACAACAGTGGCGGCGACGGTGATAGAGTGTTGAAGTGACTAAAACAGAGGAAGATAGATCTTGGTTATATATGCTTTGAAATCTGTTAATGAAAAATACTAATAATTAAAAAAAGGCAGATTAACTTTTTAAAATTGATATAATTGGACGGCTGAAAATGGCAGATTAAAAAAAGGGGATGGGGGCACGTGACGCAAGGCGGCTGGTCCAACTCATATGGAAATTTAGAAGGCGTGCCAACGTGGACGTAATTAGGCAGGTCAGCATGACAAGTTGGATATTTTTATTGTTATTTTTTGTAATGATAATAATTCTGATTTTATATATTACAACATGCTCCTAGTAAACATTGTTCCATTTCTCGTAAGCATCATGTCATATTTTAAATACAAAACAACGACCCTAAACAAAATTTTAGTTTTTTATATGTAATATAATAATAATGATAATGTTGGCAAGTCGAGCTCGAGCCAATCACGAGTAGCTCATACAATTCGTGCTCGATCTTGTTTGAATCAATTTTGTTTCTATCCCTATGACAGTTTAGTTTGTTCTTTTATGTGTATCAAGGTGACGATATTTTATACATTCGATAATTACTTTTAGGTTTTCTATTGAAGCGAAAAAAGATAAGATGATTGAAAGTAAAAAAGGTAAGATGATTTTGTAAAATAACAAATTTTAATACATTCTCTATCGAGCGTGTTAGAAATTATTATTTTTGTAAAATAATAAGTTTTAGAACATGATTTTTTTTCTTACTAACGTATTAGAAACGACGAATGTGTAAAACTAACAAGTTTTAAAGATGTTTGAATCTTCTAACAAACGTGTCAGAAAAGATTATCATTGCAAAATAATTACTGACGTGTTAGAAATAATTATTTTAGAAAATAATAGGTCTTATAATTTCTAAGGTATGAGTTAAAAATGGTTTGTTTTAGACAAAGTGAAGTTTGTACCATTAGTCTAGATGTTTAATGTTTAACTTGAAAGAATTTGTTATGATAAACTTTAATGCAAATTTTGTAATTGTTTATTTGTAATGAGGCAGTTAGAAACGGTTTATTATTGATAAACTTTAGGATGATTTTGGCAATCGTACATTTTTAATGATTAGAAATTTGATAAGATTTTACAACCGGGTATGAGTATAAGATTAGTCATACCCAGCCCATTGTCATCCCTACATACCCTAACAAATTTGAAAAAAAAAAATCATATATACCCGGTTGTAAAATCTTGTCCAATACCTGACCCGTTACCCGTTATACCCGTCGGGTATCGAGTATACCCATTGGGATTTTCATGCGTATTATTTATTACTTACCTTTATAATTTTATGTTTTCCATATGGTATATTAAATTATGATAAATAATATACATGCTATCATCACCGTAATAATATTTGATATATTTAACATGCAAATATATTATACTATTTTTTACAAAAATAATTTTGTATTTCATAGCATATAAATATGAATAATGACGTCAAAATATATATTTAAAATGAAATTTATTTTTCAAATTATAAAGCTACAATAATGAAACATATAAATATAAAACTTAAAAGTTTTCAGGTATATATTTCGGGTAAACGAGTATATAGTTTTGGGTAATCGGGTCAGGTATCATCTAATCTCGTACCCGCAAAATATTGTTTTTCCATACCCATACCCATACCAAGTCCAATACTCGTCGGGTATCAGGTATACCTGTCCTAAAAGCTTAGGGTTTCGAGTATACCCGTCAAGCTCGGGTATTTTTTGCCATGAAATTAATCCTATATTAATAAGTGTATTAGAGTCGGTTTGTCTTAAAACATATATTTTAACGATTTGTAATCATTTATTTCTAACGGGCGGGTTTGAAACGATTTGACTATGATAAACTCTTTTTTTAAATGATTTCTAATCATTTTATTTTTGTAATGAGTATGTTATAATAAAACTATTTTAGAGTTTATGCCTTCATTTGTAATCAATACATAAATAAATATATTTTCAATTTAAAACAGTTGTAAAGCCGTGAAATATTTTAAACGAATAAATCATGTCTTGAACAAGTAGTATCATGTCTTGAACTTTATAATAGTCTTAAGGAGACTATATAGTGAAAAACAATTTGATGTTACACACATAATTATTTGTTCAACTACTAGCGAGTAGTTAGTTGTAAAGAGCTTTGTTGTTTTGAACGACTCGTGACTATTCAAGTTTAGAGTCTCAAGGTGATACGAGAAACTTGTTCTTATGAGTGCATGGAGTTATATCGAAGGAGCATCTCAAGGCATGTCACGAGACGATATCATTGCGATGATTTTAATCGGACGATGAAAGTGTTGCTAAAAAAGTATTTGACAATTAAAAGTTATATTTTGGTTGCAAAACAGTGAAAGAAATAAATTAAAAATAAGAATTAAATGTATAAATGACCTCAAGTATTTTACAAAGTAAATCACGACTATTTATGTAACTAATAAAAGGGTAGGGTAAGGATAGTGTAAAAAGGGGCTAAAGTGTGAGAAGTGTAAGAAGTGTATTATAACACTATATATAATACTATATAACACCATATAAACACTGTATAACAATATGTAACACCATATAATATTATATAACACTATGTAACACTATATATCATTATATAACAAATATAACACTATACATCTATCATAGACATGCTATCAGACAACCTATAGTGTTATATTTGTTATATAATGATATATAGTGTTACATAGTGTTATATGGTATTATATGGTGTTACATATTGTTATACGGTGTTTATATGGTGTTATATAGTATTATATATAGTGTTATAATACACTTCTCACACTTCTTACACTTTGAGCACTTTTTACAGGATCCTCTACCTAAAAGGGTAAATGTTATTTTATGTTTTAATGGTGTTGTCTTAGAACTTAATCATGTTACAAGGTGACAACTACAAACACCTAACTTGTTATTTTTCAAAGTCAAAACATAAAATTGTTATTTTAGATGAACCACAAAATCTAAAACACACACACACATTTGGTATCAAATACTAGTATCAAATCGTACAGGTATATTCGATACCGGTACCCACTTTCCTCGTTTTTCAGTACCACGATTTACGGGTAAAATACTGGTAAATACTGGTACCGAACCGGTATATTCAGTACCAGTACCGGTACCCACTTTCCCCCTTTTACGGTACCGAACAGGTACCATGCTCATCCCTACACACATACACATAACAGTTATATGAATACAACAATTAAATAAAACTATTAAATAATAAATGAGTTGAGCCGAGCTTGAGGTTAAATATTGACTTACGACTTCACTCCAAACTTTAGACATAGTGTTCAAAACGAACTGACTTGAAACTCGAACTTTATTAAGTTAACAGGCCATAAACGTCTATACCGTAAAATAGATTTTCGACGGAATGGAAAAGACATATATTGTAGAATCGTAACCATAGAATATGACCCAACCCGAATCGAAATGCATACATTTTTCTCCTACACTATAGGGATGGTGAGAAGAGATATATTTTACATCCCAAAAGGGCTATAATTGGAGATACTATTGTTTCTGGTTCAGAAGTTCCTATAAAAATGGAAAATGCCCTACCTTGAGTGCGGTTTGACCTATTGATTTACGTAACTTGAAGTAATCAATTAGGTTTACGACGAAACATAGAAATCGATCACTATCCTGTAATATTTGGGTGACTTTGAATTCAGGTCGGGTTTCAGGATTTGGATAAAAATGAACAGCCCTGTCTACATGATAGACATCACGTTAGTCAAGTTCAAGCTTAGGAAAACTCAGATTCAGCTAAGTCGTGTATATTGTTAATCCCTTTGTGTAAATTGTTTGGATTAATCACCACGTTAACAAAGATGCTATGTCACTAATTAGTATCTACTTTTCAACCAAAACCAAATAGTCATTAAGTGAAGCTATTTTGATTAGTCAACAAACGTGTACCTTGCTCTCCCCTTCTTGGTGATAGCTTGTGTTCTTTGGTTTTGAATGAAGTTTGATTTTCAAAAAAAAAAAAAAAAAAAAAAAGAGTAGTTAATCAAGTTTAATAAAATACTTAAGTAAAGTTCGAATTTTCTTTTAAATTTGGACCACAAACACACTAGAATAAGTCTAATGAAGATTCCATTTGCCTGCTTACAAAGTTAAATTGCAAACCCCACCTGGAGATTAAAAAACATAAATTGATATCCTTGTATTTCTATATGATAGTTGCATTTAATTATCTAGATTAATGTTGATGTGTTTGGTTCATTGTATTTTTAGTTGATGAGTTTTTTTATGGCCAAGTCATTGAGATTTTTATAAACCACTAATATATTGTATGTCATTAAACTTTCTCGGACGAAATTACAAGGGAATTCGGAAGCTTCGTTCACTCTTCGAGCAACAAAATATTATATTAGCAACTATATGATATGAAGTTCATTTTAGAGTTGGCAGATTCGTACTTTTACCAATCAGACATAAGTAAATGTGTTAAAGAGGTTTTAACATTAAAAGTTACCTAACTTTTTTTATGTTAGTAGTTACTAAGGAGATAGGTAATCGACAAAAACCGTCTCAGTATGCTCTATCATGTGTTAAGACTCAGGGTCCCAATTTTAGCATCCGCAACCCTATTTTCGAAGTGGAAGGTTTTGCTCAATTATAGAGTTCTACTTTATTTCTTTTTTATTTTAAAAACAAGTTAATGAACAATTTACAAATTTATTATGAGTTTATTTTGATTCCAAGGTAATCAGTTTCAGCTTTCTTCCAAAACTTATCTCGACATATCAAGAGTTATACAGGAAAAGATTTGATATAATAATTTTGTTATTCAATATTATATAACTTTGTCTGCCAAAAGTTTTCTCTTTTCCTATTGAGTAAATTGCCATTTTAGTCCCTGAGTTTTGTACAAATTTGTCATTTTAGTTCAAATAGTTTTTTTTTTGCCTCTAGGTCCCTGACTTTTCTCTTTTGTTGCCATTTTGATCACATACACTAACTCCATCCAAAAACTCCAAAGGTAGTCAGTTTCAGCTTTCTTCCAAAACTTATCTCGACATATCAAGAGTTATACAGGAAAAGATTTGATATAATAATTTTTTTTCTGCAGACTTTTTTGATTTTTTGGAATTGGATCAAAATGGCAATTGAAAACATTTAAAATGAAAATCCCCAAAGCACCCTGGTTAAAGATGGAGTTAGTGTATGTGATCAAAATGGCAACAAAAGGGAAAAGTTAGGGACCCAGAAACAAAAAAAACTATTTGGACTAAAATGGAAAATTTGAACAAAACCCAGGGACTAAAATGGCAATTTACTCTTTCCTATTACTTGTAATTTCACTCTACATTAGGATCCAATGTCGTCGTTTAGGTATTGTTGGACCTCTTAAATCGTTGCCAGTAGAGTACATTCTACATTATATTGTACAAGTGTTTAGTAGATGAAGTTCGAAAGTATATAATGAACTCCCCTTCGTAAATTTTACAAAATCTTACATTTGACTAAGGTGGTGTTTGTTCTTCTAAAAAAGATCTGCGCAGTCCTTTTTGTCTATGCCGTGCAGACCACGCGCACACATTGTCATCTGCAGACTTTTTGTTTTTTCTGAAGACGTTTCATTAAAAACCGTATGTGCGAGCTCTTCTTGGTGTAGACTTGGTCCAACCACTTCTAAGATCTTATAAAATCTGCAGAGGGTTAAACACTACCACCCACCACCACCGTCCACCATCACAACCGTCCACCACCATCCACCATCCATCACCACCACCGTCTACCACCACCATGCACCACCACCACCAGTTTAATTTAGAAGTCTACATACGTTAAAAAACAAACAACCTTCTTCTTGCAGACTACAGAGGTTTGGCCAATCTTTTTTTCTAAAGATGTCTGCAGATGTGGTCCGTAGATTGTGGACATTTACCTTTTTAAAAAACAAACTGCACCTAAGAGCATTTAGAGCATTCACACATTGGAGGCTTTATATACATGCATTCTATATATTATAGAGTGGAAAAAGAGTAAACAACAAAAACACCACTACATTTAAATCTTTAAAATAGAGAAAATTAAAAGAGGAAACAACAAAAACACCATTATATTGAAATCTTTAAAATAGAGAAAATTATATAGAAACTAAAGTACACCTCTATATTTAGAGGCTCACATTTAACCCTCTATATGTTTATTGTGAGTTAATAGGAAAGAGAAAAAAACTAATAGAATAAGTGTTTATGAGTATGATAAATATAAAGATAGAGAGCTGGATGTGAGAGGTTTTTGGGAAATAAACAAATTTTAGAGAGAGGTGTATTTTTTAGTGTTACTATATATATAAATAGAGATGAAAGGTCCAATGTGAATGCTCTTACATTGTAGACTCTTTATTCATATATTCTATATAATATAGAGTAAAAAATAGAGAAAATAACAAAAACACCACTACATTAGAGCATTCACATTGTATACTCTATCTCCATCTATATATTCAAATCAAAAAAGTATATTTTCTCTAAATTATGTTAATTTTTAAAATCATCTCACATCTAACCCTCTATCTCTACCTTTATCTTACTCAATTAACTTATTTTATTATTATTATTAGAATTTTCTTTTTTCTGCACACTCATACCAATATAAAGAGTTGAATATAACCCTTTAAAAGCATTCACATTGGAGCCTCCACCTCCATCTATATAAAAACACACATTTCTCTAGATTTGGTTACTTTTTTAAAAATATCTCACATCCAACTTTCTATCTCTGTATTTTTCTTACTCACAAAAACTTATTTTACTATTTTTTCTCTTTCCTACACACTCACATTAACAATATAGAGGGTTGAATATGACCCTCTAAATATAGAGGCGTGCTTTACTTTTTAAAATTTTTTCTCTATTATAGAGATTACAATGTAATAGTGTTTTGTTGTTTCCTCTATTATTTTCTCTATGTAATATAGAATAGAGGCTCCAATGTGAATGCTCTATATAGATGTGCAGTTTAGTCTCTTTAAAATTTTCTCTACTATAAAGGTTCTAATGTAGTGGTTTTTTTGTTATTTCTTCTACTTTTTCCTCTGTATTATATAGAATGTTCACATATAGAGGCTCCAATGCGAATGCTCCTAGAATCCCTATGATAGAGAAAGATTTATAGAAAACAAAGTACAACTCTATATTTATAGGCTTATATCAACCCTCTATATTTTTATTGTGAGTGTATAGGAAAAATAAAAAAAAAGTAATAAAATAAGTGTTTATGAGTGTGATAGAGATAGACAATTGAATGTGATGGGTTTTTGAAAAATAAACAAAATACAGAGGAAAATGTTTTTTTAGTTGGGTTATATAGATGGAGATAGAGCCTCCAATTTGAATGCTCGTAAGTGTTTATGAGTGAATGAGAGAGAAAATTTACTGTTTATCTGTATATTTAAAGGAAAATTGTTTACCCTCTATATTTTTTTAATATATTTTGAAAAGGATAACGAGAAGGTATAAAATAAACTTTACTAAATCATCTCATACGCTTAAAGCACAGTTCAGTTATGCAAGCAACTGAAAAAACCAAAAAGTGAATACACGTGCAGAAACCTAAAGTGTCACTAAGAAATTGATTAAAGCCTTGAAGGTGCATTGTATTTGAAAAAATTATGAGGTGATGGCTTTTATAAACATTTTTTGGATTTGAAATAAAATAAAACATTAGTAACACGTGGTCTTAAATTTGATACAATGGATCCGGTACATGATTATATGTCAAGTGGCTTATCATGAAACGTGTGTTATTCTCAAATATTAAATTCATGTTTTGAAAACCAGATCAAACCGAGAATTAACAACCTCGTCAGTTAAACTGACACGTGATGGCCCGCAAAAAGTTTAACTATGTGATCTTTTAGAGTAAAGTGTCAATTATGTCCATAGATTTAGGTCACTTTTGTCAGATTAATTCATAAGGTATTTATTTTTTGTATCTAGTCCTTCAAGATTTTTAAAACTTGTCATTTCTATTCAACTGATTAACTCCGTTCATTTTATAATGTTAAGTTAGGGGCAATTGCATCATTTATACGTTTAATTTCTATTCATTTTAACCTTATTTATTCACCCTTGCTCAATGAATAGTGAAGATGATGATTTAGGCTTAATGATTATCTTTGGTTGAATTTGCACCTGTAAGGGCATCGTCATCTTAATCAATCCAGTTCTTTCCTTCATGTTGGAGCTATGTTCTCCGATTATAATAGTTCCGAGCATCCTCTCTCTCTCAAACGCTTCGAGACACTAGCCCGCTATGATCATATGAATTTCCCCCATTTTTTCGCAAAGGAAGACTATAAACTTCAAAGCGAACCCATATGCTTTGAGTTGTAACTAATCATCGTGGGGATTTTCAGAACTGCGAGGTTGAGTTGGTGAGTTCTAGTGATGTAGTCCTTTTAATTACGTTGGTACGACTAATTTTGTTTTTTTTTTGTTTTTTTTTTTTTTTGCATTTGCGGGCTAAATTGTTCTCGTCTTCGATAACACTACCACCATGCCTTCTTCAACCCATGTTTAGGCCATCGAATCTCTTCGAAAATGTTAGCACATCATCGAATCTTTTGATTTTGAAAATGGTAGGATGGTGTCGATCTCATATCTATACTCAAGTCATGGTTGGCGAAGCTTAATGTAACGCTCTGCATTTCTGTACTTTCCATATCTAGAAAGTTGTACTCACATTTCTCATTTTAGAAACTTGTATTCGTAATTCATTTCCAATTTTGTAATCCGAGACTTCGATCATAATGAAAAATCATATTTGTATTTATACTTATGTATATGCAATCAATCGCTAAAATACGTGTTTTCATGCAAAACCGAGACTTATTATACGTACATACTATCATTGCTACATTCACGATACGTAATGCATATATGTATACACTTCCCATACTTGAAAACATGCAAAAATATGAAGTTGTAACATAAAATAACAAAACATACAAGTTCAGGGGCTAAAAGTGAATAAAACCAAACTTCGGCTGAATTATCAACACGCCACGTCACGTGCCGGGCAAAGACTTAGAGCCTGCGTGACGCGAGCAAGCATAATCCACAGAATGTTGTTTAACCCAGTTGGATTTCCCACTTTTCCACCTCCTTTCTTCCCCAATCATCTTCAATCTTCATTTAAACACTAACCCTAATCAACCACTATATAACCAAGCCTGCCACACCTTCATTTCACTTTACCCACACTCTGAACTCACTCAAAACATTCTCCATACTACTAAAAGTTACATCAAGAAGGCAGATTACTTGCAAGTTTATAAGTGAGTTTCAAACTCACTTTTCTTTCTCTTCTTCATGAATTCTTGCTTCAAACTCGTTTGGAACAACTCTAGGAGTTTTTCCACAAGTTTACCATGGTAAACTAAGGTGGAACATCACCATTTTGAGGTCCAAACTTTCTGTTTTTTTTTAAACTTTTACATAAATTTTCTATAAACTTGTTAATATTGGGAAATCTTGTGCCTATCTTGTTCCCAACCAAACTCATGATTGTGGGACTTGAGTATGGTTGATTTCCATGAGATCAGAGGTCCAAATACCTCTTAAACTTTCTGTTATAAAGGTTCCAAGTAATCTATATGTAACAACCCGCACCTTCGTGCGTTGTTACTACTCGTTACACTCGTTACGCCTGGCACTAGAGATTCGGATCATAATGTAGCTATGTCAGATACATCGCTAAATCGAAGTATAATCGAATAATTACGCATATTCTATCGCTATTACAAAACTATTTTCATAAATCATAACACTCACGATGATGTTGAGTGAGGGCTTAATCTACCCTCCTCGATAACCGTGAGGTGTCAAAACGTAAACAAACAACGCTAACAAAGACTATCGGGAGAGTACCATGTCTCCAGCCTTCGTGACGATGACGGCGATACGAGCAAGTAGTGCCCCGATAATCATTGTGGCACATCACATCGAAGAACGCACTCGAAGGCACGCGTAACTCGATCATCGCACCGAATATTGATTATATAGATACGTATATACGACCCTTTTGTGATTAATTATAATAAATAAATAAGTAAAATATAAATATATAAAAATGTGGCCCAAACTATCGCAACGCACCAAAAACGAGGATCGAAAGGCCTCCGTACGGACGGGCCAGCCAAACGGCTGGGCCGGCCGATCGGACAGGTCAGCCGAACGGCTGGGCCGGCCGATCGGACAGGCCAGCCGAACAGCTAGGCCGGCCGATCGGACAGGCCAGCCGGACGGTTGGGCCGGCCGATCGAACGGGCCGTCCGATCCAGGCCACTTTGCCCTCCTTTCCTTCCTCCTTGCCTATAAATACCCCTCAATTCACTCCCAAAACACTTGTTGTCACTGTTGCTGCTCGACCAGAAGCTCTTGACCCTTTTTCTCTCGATTTCTCGCGATTCTTGTAAGTTTCTAACCCAAATCTTGTACTTCTATAATCTATATTCAATTCTACACATTTCTACCTTCTAAAACTCCACTTTTAACCGTGAAATCTCTGGATTTTGGGCGTTCTAGGGTGATGTCACCATGGAGTTCTTATGAACTTCAAGAGTGATGTCATCCCAAGCAAAAATGACTCGGATCTGGGTGATTTCCATACGTTTTTACATAAATCTCGTCAAAATCTATGTTTGCTAATCAAGAAGTTGTGCGATTCCTAAGGATTTGAGATGTTGTGGAGATGGTGTCATCATAAGTTCACATGAACTTTAAAGAGTGACCTCGTTCTCGCCATAAACAGCTCGAATCTAAGTAATTTCACCTGTTTTATAACAAGTCCCACCTAAATCTATGTATTCTAGCCAAGGTGTGTGGGTGTGTTTTCGGGTTAAACACGAGAAAAACCATCAAGGACGGCCAGACCTGTTGGAACGGGGTGGTTCCCGGCCGTTAGGACGGGTCGGACTTGATAGGGTTTCAGTTGTTTAACACAATGACACCCCATCACAGTCAAATCACCTGAAAACTTTCCAAAACTCATCAAAGTGTAACAACCAGGACGATGGAACGAATTGCCGTCCGATTGGACTGTTGTTCGATCAAACAGCAAACAAGCTTCAATCGTCCGGACAAAGTGTTGACCGATCGGCTAGCAAGTTAACCAATCGGACAGCATGTTAACCGATCGGCTAGCAAGTTAATCAATCGGACAGCATGCTAACCGATCGGCTAGCATGTTAACCGATCGGGCAACATGTTAACCGATCGAACACCATGCTAACCGATCAGATAGCATGGTAATCGATCGGACTACATGTCCAGCCGACCAAACAAGCCAAGCATCAATGTCCGAACCAATTTTGGTCCTTTCGCCACCATTTAACACGCTATTCACCGCTTAACGATCTGTAACCAGGATAACTCAGACGTACTCTCAATCAATCCAAATCAAGTTGCGTTTACTCGTCAAATTACGCACTGTGAGTATACTTGACCCCCTTTTTTTTATCGAATTTTGGGTGTAACATACGTTCCTTATAAATCGAACCTATCAAACGAATGATTCAATTAGTAAACTTTTCACTTGCGAATAACTGTTTGCATAGATATACGTGATGCTAGTTGCATGTATGCTAGGACTTATACTCGTGACGTCCCACCACGACTAGTATAGTACTATTGCGCCCGACGGGGTCTAGTTATGCCATCGAAGAATCGAGCATCGAGGACTTAGCTGGTAGTATCAGTTTTGTGAATATATATGTCGTGTATTACGTTTATGCATGTGGAAATTCGTAGCACTTTTAATCTATTATACTACTACATATCAAACCTGTATACTCGCCAATACTTTTGTATTGACAATATTTTGACGTATGTTGCAGGTTTAGTTGAAGCCTTCATCAAATCAAGCTAGGAAGTCTAGAAACTCACCTAAAATCTAGGTTGTCGGATTTGAATTGTTCGAGAGGACAAGAAATCTGTGATGACTTATGTGATTGTATTATTTGTTAGTATGGGATAACGAATGTAATAAATATTATCGCAATATAGTTGTTATGGATTCTCTTGAGCAATCTGATTCGCCTAGTGCCGCGCCCCGATGATTCCGCTATCGGTTGGGGTGTGACACTAGACAAGTGTCGAAACCATCCAAGCTCACCACCTTCAATGTGGTGAGACTTGTGTTGTATTGTGTGAACCATGGAAGCCTTGGCTTTCAGCTATGTTCCACTACTTCACTTGCTTGATTTGTTAGCTAATCTTCCATCTAAGTTAGCAAGTAAACTTACTAGTAACAAAGTGACCAAACTACACCAAGTTTCCAAACATTTGCCATGATTGGAATGCACTAGTCTAGTATGAGCTCACTTGGTTACTTGGTGAATTAGATGTGTACTTTTATTCTAAGTTATATTCATGACCAACCAAAAACATCAACTAAGTTGATGATTTTGTGCTTTGGTGAATCATATAATGAGGTTTAATGGATGGAAATCATCGTACTTCCTTGCTTGACATACTTGTTAATACATGACCATGGGACTTAATATATATAAGTATATACCAATACTATAACCCTAATAATCGAACTCTAAAACGCTAGCCAATTCATGGATTGATGTTAAGAGCTACGGTTATAATATCTTAGATTGAAACATCTCATTTTGGACTTCCAATAGGCAAACTTGTGCCTATGAAGAACAAATAATCATGGTGTACAAATTTGAATGTTTTGTCAAGATAACCTTTTATGTATTTTTTTATACTAAAGCTAAGTATCCGTATACTCATTCTTAAACCAAAATCCGTCGAACTCATACGCCTCGTTTATCATTGTAGGATAACTAGGCGGTTCTCAACACCTTCAACTCATCAACTCACTTTCGTGGAATTTCTAAGCAAACCGTGAGTATACTCAAATCCAGCCTTTTTTATACGCTTTAAACACTTTTGGGGTGCAACATGTGTGACTTAATCAAACACACTTATGCACACAATCAAACTTATTCACTTAATCCATCAAACATGCTATTTGTTATGCTTTGGTTATTCATGCTAGATACTCACACATTGATACATGCAAACTAATTGTCATACATGCTATTTGTAGCACACCGCCCATTTGTGGTCTATGTTAAGTATTCAATCGTTAACAGTCTTGTTCATTGCGATGACAAGATTATGCTCGTGAAGAATTTGGTTTGACATTTAGGTTGTGCATGCTAGTTTGTAAATAACTTGGTATACAAAATGCCATGTTGGATTGGGACAATCTTTTTTATGTATGTTATGTAAACAAAGTTGTATACTCGCCAACTTTTATTGATTGTATTTTAATACATGTTTGCAGGAAATTGATGATGTCAAACAAGAAAGCTACTTAGGGTGAATTAGAAACACACCTGTTAATTTATGTTTTGTATTACTTTGTCATGAACAAGCTTTTGTAGTTTCCTTTTTCCAATGTGGTACTCTTGTTTAGAAATGAAATGAAATTTTGTTACTTAAAATTTTGTCACAATTAGTCGTTATGAAGTCTCGAGCAATCTCATTTCCATCCCCACCGATGTTTCCGCCATTGGTTAGGGTGTGATACTTAGTGATGGTGTTGGAATTGTAATGACGATGGTGGAGGGTTGTTGTGTGGCTGCCACTAAAATGAGAGATGTCATTTTCTCCGATCGGTTTTTTAAGCCGGGAAAATGAGGTGTGGCGGTGCTTGGTGTCTGCCGACATGCGTGAAGGTGGCTGGAAACGAGGGGTTGGATTCGACATTGGTAAACGTCGGGGTGGTGGCTAGCAGTTGGTGGTGGTGTTTGGTTAAAGAAGAAGACGGTGTTAATGGTGGGCCCCATTTCATAAGCTTTTGATAAAATATCCTTAACCTAACGTTAAAAATGAACGGAGTTAACTAGTTAAGTGAAAATAACAAATTTTGGAAACTTCAGGGGCGTCGATAAAAAAAATTAGGTGAAAGTGACTATTACATTAGCCTCCTTTTCTACCATTCCCTTTCATACCTATCATGGGTGATGGTGTTTCCCTTCGTCCCTTCTATTTTCATTAATTACATTAAGAGAGGGAGAGAGAGAGAGTTCGGGCGTGGGGGTGGGGGGGGGGGATGGAGAATTCCCTACCATTGCACTAAATGGGGAGGGGTGGGGTGGGGTGTTCCCCGACCTTATCGACTCTACGTCGTACTCTCCGACCTCCACATCGATCCCACACCCCATGGCGTAACAATATTGTTTTTCATCTGAGCCCAAACCTTCGAATGCTTTTTCACACCAAACACGATCTAACTCCTTCATTGCAATAATACACACAATCTTTCTTAATAATTACATAAGATCCTTAGGTTAAAAGAAGGCTATAAAGTAATTGGTAGCAAATTGCTACTAGCAATAGAATATTCGGTCATATTCTTTATCAAAAGATATATATATTGTCCTTTATTATTAAAATATTTGTAAACTAAATTCATTGTCCTATCTCTTGTTTTGCTGATTAAATTATGGCAATTTGTTGGGATATTTGAATTAATAATTGGATTCATGATTTGGATTGGATGTTATGGCAATTGCATTGTTTTCATATGTTTGATGTATGAAACATGATATCACAAGCTCTTGCGCCATTCTCCAATGTCACACATTTAATATTATAAGGGAGTGGGTCATGTAAAAAAACAGTATGTTTAGATATAGGGGTGGAAACGAGCCGAGCGGCTCGTGAGCTACTCGAGATCGGCTCGAGAAAAAGCTCGAAATGAGTCGAGCCTTAACGAGCCCGTGCCGAGCTTGAGCCTAAAATAAAGCTCGTTTGTTTATCGAGCCCGAGCTTGAGCCTCGCATGTGAAGCTCGTTAGGCTCGTCGAGCCTTATCGAGCCTTAGTGTAAACGAGCCGAGTCGAGCCGGGCTTATTTAAACTTGTTTACAAGCCGATCTCGAACCTAAAAATAAGCTTATTTAGTAAACGAGCCCGAGCCCGAGCTTCACTTATCGAGCTCGCGAGCCTAAAAAGTCTATTATTTATATTATTTTTATTTAATATATTAATTAATAGGTAATAAATGAGCCGAGCTCAAGCTTGAGAAAATACCAACGAACCGAGCTCGAGCTTTAAAAACAAAGCTCGAATCGAGCCAAGCCCGAGCTTTCATAAGTTAATCAAGCCTGAGCTCGAGTCTGGTCAAACTCGGGCTGAGCTCCACTCGTTTGCACCCCTAATATTTAGATATGAATCCGTAAAGCATAAAAAATGAATAATATGATATGATTGTAACGTATTTCTGAACTGTTATATCAAAAAGACAAGAAAAAACAATATGATCAAATATGTATCCTTTAAGTCACTTAACTTTTATTAAATTTTTAAATTTAATAAAGTAATCGAAAAAGGAACATATATAAATTTTAGTTATTGTTTAGTGATTTATTTTTTTAATTCCACGTTATATCAAAAAGACAAGAAAAAACAATATGATCAAATATGTATCCTTTAAGTCACTTAACTTTTATTAAATTTTTAAATTTAATAAAGTAATCGAAAAAGGAACATATATAAATTTTAGTTATTGTTTAGTGATTTATTTTTTTAATTCCAAATATAATTTTAAGTAGGAGGAAATAATTTAGAGAATAATTAATAATAACCATGTTTTATAATTACTAAATCTAAGTTAACTTGGAAAGAAAAAAAAAAAACCATTGCTAGATAGTAAACACAGTTCATATACATTTGATTTAGTTCACTTAATTTATAAAAATCACAGCATCGAAATACTTAATAAAAGTTATTGAGAAAGTTGTTTAGTAGCTATGAAAGAATTTTTCTTCATACAAATAAAGAAGTCGTATGAATGAATGATGCTAAACACACGACTGTAGATGACGTCATATACATGCTGACAACATATGATGTTCGGTTGATGACGTAAACAATTTGTATTCTAATTTTTTAGACCACTAAAATAATTAATAATATTATTATTTTTGGCCAGATAATATTATAGTCTTATATTGATTATTTTAATAAGAACCTACATTTATAATTATGAAATACGGAGTATGTAAATACATATTACATATTATTATAAATGTCTATAAATCTATAAAATCATACACTTAATAAAAGCTTTAACATATACACAGAACAAGTAAAAAGTGCAAAAATAATTAGTGTGTTAGGTAATATTTATCTTAGGTAAAATTTATAAAATATAAAAAAATAATTGTTAATATATACACTTAATTCGTATATAATATACATGTGGTAAATAGTTTGCATTATATTTCCATACTATTTGTATTTATATATTTAAAAATTGATACATTAAATTCTATATATTACAGCAAAAAAAATGTTCTAAGTCTAAATTAACTTTTTATATAATTTAATAAATAAATATACTCACCAAACATGCATAGATTTGCAGTGATGGCTTTTGTAATTTTGGTTTATGTTAACTTTTTCTTATTTGATTTTATATATACATGTATATATATTATTTGCACATGTGATTATATGAATTAGGACGAATTGGAAAACATTTAGACCAGTTGCAATGGATCCTGGGAGTGGTAATTATATTTTGCAAGTTGACGATGATGATACGTGATTGGCTCATTATTATTTATTTATTTATATATAGGTTAAAGAATTATTATATCATATCATTTATTATTTAATATATTTCGTACAACTAATAAGATGGAAGAATATATTTACAATTTGTTTTATTATGTGGATTAAAAGAATCTCTAAAAGCTGGCTTTTTAATCTTTTATGGGATAATGGGGACCAAGCTAGTAAGCTACGACCAAATCTACAGTTATTCCTAATTAAATAAAATCATAATAATTGTATAATTAAGTTTTGAGTTAATTACAAAAATATCATGTGTTATGATCTATCACACTTTTAGGGTATAAATGTAAAAAGTTACACGTTTGAGTAATATAGTTTTCAATTTATAAAGTTTAGTAACTTTCTTTATTTATATAACCTATACATATATATAAGTTTTGTGTAGGCTTTTAACACATGCATAGGAAACAGTTTAAATGTAAGACCAAGCGTACTGGGGCGTGTTTTTTAAAAATTTTTGCTTTATAACGCCCCGCCTACCATTACGGTAGGCGTTATAGGGCGTGATTTTTGAAAAAAATTGCCCCCGGCGTTTAAATTAAAACGCTCCTCAACACTTGAACCAACCAATCAACGGCTAGTTCTCCCAACGGCTAGTTGATTTAATTTTTTTATAAACCTATTAAGTATATATACATATATATATATATATATATATATATATATATATATATAGGGCTTGGTTATATAAGAAACCCTATCTTTTTAAGAAAACTATGGAAACCCATTGTGAACCATTGATTAGCTTACATCAAACTTGATCAAAGGCCATGATTATTTTGGTATGAATAAAAATAAAAAGAAATAAAAAGGACTGCCATTTTGTACCATCCAAGGGCATTTTCGGAAGTGAACATACACAATGGGAAATAAAAAGGACTGCCATTTTGTACCATTGATTATTTCTCTTACACACATGTTATATCTCTCTCCTCTCTCCTCTCTCCTCTTTCCTCTCTCTTCAATCAAGATCATGATGAACACCAAACACAAGTTTCGATCTTCAAGTTCAGATCTACATCGTGAGAAAGAAAAATGTTTGAAGATTGTTGTTTTAGAGAGAGAACGACGGCAGGATGAAGGTTTTTAGAGAGATGATTTTTTTTGTTTTAGAGAGAGAAACAACAATCTTCATCATGTTCATCTATAATCTTTATTTTTTTAGAGAGAGAGAGATTTGAATGTTCAAGTGTGTGTGAGAGAAGAAGGTTTGAAGACCCTTCTTCGTGTTCATCGGACGGGTATAGATCCGGTAAGTGTTCTTGAAATATCATTTCACACTTGATTTTTTGTTGAAATGGTTGTTAATATGTTTTTATGTGCTGAAAGTGTTTTAGTAATGGTTAATGGGGTATCCATGGTTAATGTTCATGTATTTTAAATAAATCAAAAACTTTAGGATGAGATTTTGAACGAGTTTTTTTTGTTGGTTTGGTTGCTTGTTAGGGGCTTTTGATCTTAACAGTAGCTGTTCTTATGTTGGTTTGGGTTGCTTGTTTGGGTTTATGATCTGAACAGTAAGTGTTTTTTTTTTGGTTGCTTGATTCACAGACTCAGGCCCATAACATGTGTTAAGCCCCCTGTTAGAATCTTATATAACGTGTGTTAATTTATAGAAACAAACCCTTTAAGATATTCAATTGACAAGCTTGATGGATTTAAATAAATCCAACTTTAGGATGAGATTTTGAACGGGTTTTTTTGTTGGTTTGGGGCTTTTGATCTTAACAATAATTGTTTTTTTTTTTAGTTGGGTTGCTTGATTTACAGAGACAGACCCATAACATGTGTTAAGCACCTGTTAGAATGATATATAATGTGTGTTGATTTACAGAAACAGATCCATAAAAGATATTGAATTGACAAACTGGATGGATGTAGGCGACGTTAATGCGGGGACATTGAATAAGTCACATCCTTTGGGAAAGATGTCTTCGTTCATTTATAGCATGTGTTGGTGGTTCATGCTGTAACAGAACACCATGATGTAACGTGTAATATGAAACGAGCCATTTATGGTAACACATGTACCGGTAATTTTGGAATATATAATATTGTATTCATGTATAAGCTAGTGGTTTACAAAACACCATGATGTGTATATATTGATCTAACATGTGTTACAATTTGTCTGTTCGGAACATGTAATTGCTTAACATGTGACAAGGGTGAAAACAGTCGACGGGGGCGATGAGTTTAATGGGGAGCTTAGTTAATATCGTAATCTTGTTGTAACCCCACTTGTATACATATGATAACATGTAAGCATCCATTATAACCCGACTTGTATTCAAGTATATGAAAGTGGTTTGCAAAACACCATGATGTGCATATACTGATCGTAACACGTGAACAAGTTAACATGGAACATACAAGTTAATATCGTAACACCGTATACCTGAATAAAATGTGTTAAGCCTCTGTTATACCTGAATACATGAGTATAAGCTAGTGGTTTCCAAAACACCATGATGTGTATATACATACTGTAACATGTGTTAAAGTGACTGAAAATGTATAACGTGTGTTAAGCATCTATTATAACGTGTGTTAAGACTTCCATAATGGATGAATAAACTACAATAGTAACTTAACAACAACAGAGTAAACATGATATAACGTGTGTTAAGCCTCTATTATAACATGTGTTAAGACTTCTAGAATAGATGCATAAACTTCAATAGTAACTGTAACAGTAGAGGTACAAATACGGGCGCCTCCACCATTATAATCTTGTTGTAACCCGACTTGTATTCATGTATATGAAAGTGGTTTGCAAAACACTATGATGTGCATATACTGATAGTAAAAACGTGTACAAGTTAATATGGAACATACAAGTTAATATCGTAACACCGTATACCTGGGATAAAAATGTGTTAACCCTCTGTTATAATCTTGGTTTAACCTAACATGGTGTCATGTATAAGCTATTGGTTTCCAAAACACCATGATGTGTATATACATACTGTAACATGTGTTAAGCGACTGAAATGTATAACGTGTGTTAAGCATCTATTATAACGTGTGTAAAGACTTCCACAGTGGATGAATAAACTCCAATAGTAACTTAATAACAACAGAGTAAACCTGATATAACGTGTGTTAAGCCTCTATTATAACATGTGTTAAGACTTCTAGAATGGATGCATAAACTTCAATAGTAACTGTAACAGTAAAGGTACAAATACGGGCGCCTCCAACAGAAAATGTGTTAAGTCTAGACCGTTTTAACATCGTGTACTAGAGAAAACAAGAAGAGTCTCACATTACATATTACTAGTAAACAAAAATACATAGCACTAATACGTGTTACATTGTACATGGGTTTCATGTCACATGTAACACATGCATGTCCTGAAGTTCAAACTATAACACGTGTTAGTTGTGTTGTGCTGTAACATAAACATGGTCATGATCCTTAAGCATCTGATCCACGTTTGACGAAACCAACGGTCCCGAGAATTGGATCTTGTTTCCCTTGTATCCATCACCATCCTAATAACAAAAAGATAAGATAACCGTTAAGTCGTTAACCACACATAACTATTAACACATTTATAGCCAAAAAATCTTTTTCTCAAACAACATCACAACTTTTTAGCTAAATTGCAATCTTTTTCTCAAATAAAATCACAACACAACCAAAAATCAGTTCATATGCAAACCAAGCATAACTTTTTAACACAAAAATAAAAACCTGTAAATTACATTAGCAAGTAACCCCTTTTAAGAACCATTTTAACCAAAAAAAAAAATCATGTTTCATCTCTAAAACAACCATTACACAAAAACCTATTAACAACCAGGTTTTATGAATAATTTTTGATATTTTTTCGTCTTTTTTTTTTTGAAAATTGTGAAAAGCAAGGAAACAAGATTAAATATTTCAGAGATTTAAACCTGGGTTGCCTAGAACACTTCTTTTTTTTTCTTGATTAGTGGTTGACTTTGACTTGGAGGAGGATGAGCAAAGTATTTTGATGATTTAGATTATAACTGCTTCCATTTTCTTGACATATATTCTCATAGCAAGAATTAACAGTAGTTACATGAAGATTAGATGCAGAACTCAAATCATCTTCCAGAATCACATCGAAGGTTGGGAAACTACGGACCGGCGACATTAATTCTGAGGTTGGTGGATTTGTCTCCATGGATATTAATGGAGTTACTTGCTAATTTGGAGTAAAAGTGAAATGGGGTTTCTCTGATGAATGATGAAGAAGATATAAAGGAAAATATGAAAAAGAAATATGGGGGAGGGTGAATGGTACGATTTGATGGGCAATTAATGAACATGTCAATTCATATTGGGGATAGTGCTTGGGGGTTAATGTAATTTACTAATATAACCTTGATGTCAAAAGTAATAGAAAGGGATCTGTGCAACGTGGCAAAATGTAAGCCACATATATAGTTTGCTAAGTTTTCTAAAATAATGGGGTTTCTTACTAAGCATTATCCTATATATATATATATATATATATATATATATATATATAAACCACCAAAACTCATCCATTTTCAACAAAAACAATCTCAAAACCTCTCTAAAAAATCCCACCATTTTTAAAAAAACTTGATGGATTCTCCTAGTTCTTCATCCATGATAAATTTTTACTACAACGAGTATTTTGCGGATGGCGATGGTTCGACCGATGAGGAGCTTGAGCAAGAGGCGGTTACGAGTGCATGTCAACTAGCGGAAACTACTACCCCATGGATATTATTTGAGCGACGGAATTTATCCTAGGTATTCGATTTTCGTGAAGACGTTTAGTGATCCTATTGATGACAAAAGAGCATACTTTAAAAAGGTTCAAGAGTCTTCACGAAAAGACATTGAGAGATGCTTTGGGGTTCTTAAACAACGCTGGCAATACTTGAGAAATCCTTGTCGTGCATGGAGCAAGCAAAAAATGAGAGATGCTATGTACGCTTGTATAATCATGCACAACATGATTTTGGAAGACGAAGGAAAGGCGATATGCCAGAATTATGTGCCAGAAGCCGTTCAACAGGAGCATCCGCAGGCGTCAATGGAAGAAAGAGTGAATAATGCGCGAGAGTTGCGTTACGAACCGTACCATTCCCAGTTAATGGTTGATTTGGTACACCACGCGTGGTCGGTTCGGTACGTACCACCTGAGGGAGAGGAAGAAACGGTGGACGAGGAAGACGAAGTTGGCGAGGGTGAAGAAAGCGAAGACGAAAACTAGTTTTTTTTTTTAATTTAATCGGATGTTTTTTTTTATTTCTAGTATTGTTTTTTTTTATTTTCTGTTTTTTTTTTTCAGTTTTTTTTTTTATTTCAAGTAATGTAATTTTTATTTTTAAATTAATGAAGTTTTTTTATGTTTTAAATTAAAAAAAATAATTGTGAAATGATTGAATGTGGGTTATTGGCATAATGCCCCACTACGCCACTTTTGCTATAATGCCCCCTTGCTGACTAGGACGACACGTGTCGTATAATGCCCCATGGTAGGGGCATTATAACCCTCTACCACTACACATGGTCTAAAAAAAGGCATATAAAAAAATAATTTAATGGGTGTTTATGTATATGTCATACAAATTATACGTAAATAATAAAAATATATAAACCACTAATTTTTTTTTTGAAGATTTAGATTTCTTCTCACACTAAAATCCTTTTCTGAAATGAATCTCTATGTGTGTATAAACTCTAACCTCCACCCCCGTCTTCTTTGTGGCTTCCTTGATCTTGATTCTCTCCTACAACGCTCCTTTTCTCATAAGTCTTGTAAGCATGTAGAGAAGGTGAATAGATTATTTTCGAAAGACTTTTGCTTTTCACTTGGAAATGTTAAACAATTCGCAAGTAAGGGAGTATGAAACTAAAAAGATGGCACAAAACATATAGTGGTCAAATGGATGTTAGCAAATTCACCCTACGTCCGTTCCTCAATTTTCAATCGAGAGTTTGCTTCCACTAAAATATAGTCATCAACTCATCTCCCCTTAAAACTTCTCTTTAGAAAGGTGGTAATGATATTTATCTTTTCATCAACTTGGGTGATCATGCTTACAAATGTCTTCAAAACTTACTAGGATTATACCTCACTAAATATGAGTAAATGGATATGTGACTCTTTGTATTGATCTTGGTTTCGGATGAGCAAACGATTTTCAGTCGTATAATCAAAGGCTTGCCAACCCATGCTTCCTACTTTACACGAAAAACTGATGCAAGCGGTAGAGAGGGTTTATCTCCCATTTAAAAATGTACATGTGCCACACATTAGTTGGCATACGGCACATTTGGTGACTAATTCGATGAATACACACGCATTGGTGAAAGTGCTACCTTAGAATACATAAGTTTTTGCAAGTGTGTTACAAAAGTTTTTTCAAAAGAATATCTAAGAAGACCAAACGAAAGTGAATCCAATGGCTATTAGGGAATCATTCGGGGGTCATCAAGAACATGGTGTTTAAAAGTAATAAGCTATATAATGTATGCATGTATTTGTTAAAGAGATTAACATTCTCAGTTTTAATACTTTATTTTTTTTATTTATTTGTTTTCTTTAACTCTCTCTCTTTTGTTGCAAGGTTTGGACCTTTTCCTTGTCTTTTACGATGTGGGCTTTGGCTTCTTTGCTGGACCAGACTTTGGGCTGTGGACCATCTCTAAAGGCTGCAAGAGTCCTGCTAGGTTTTCCCTAATGTTATTTATTCTGGCTGCTGGTGGGTGTGTCGCAGACAAGAAGACATCATCAGCTCTCTTTTACAACACTTTTAACCTTCTTATTCTCGCATGTTTTTCGTGAGAATTCGGCTGGCATCATAAACTTTTCAATTTCTGATGATTGTATCCTGTCATCAGTAAATCTGTGCTGAATAAATCCTTTGTATTTTGAAGAGTATTGATAATAAAGATCTTGTTCTTCGGTTTTGTTCACTGTTATTGAGTCTTCTGATATGGTATCAGAGCTCAAAGGGTGAATCTTGACATCTTGGTGTATTCCGCTGCTAGTTATCGTCGACTAACGGTCCCTGTTATTCTGTCATCTTGAGCTCAGTTTTCGGATCTAGGTGTACGGCTGTTCTTGGTTCAGATCACACCTGGTTCAAGGAAGGCTTTATTCACTTCGTAAAGCTTCGGATTGTTCTTTTTTGCCTCACAGTTTGTAACCCTAAGTGAAGGTTACAACTGTGAGCTCTTTACTTAGCGAACCCTAACTTGGGAAATCCCCTCGGTGAGATCGTTATGTTTTCTTTTTTTTTCTTTCTCCGTAATTGTTGAGTTGTAGGTAAGGGCTCCTGCACTAAGACCTGCGCTGGCACCTCCTGAGTGACGATCCAACGATCGGGAACACTGGTGCAGTTTCGCCGGTTATTGATTTGGTTTTCTGTTACTCCTTTTTGGTGTCTTGGTTGATTGCTTGCTTGTTTTTCTATATCTACTAGTTTTGTGTTCTTTGCTATCTTGTTTGGTTATTGTGTTTTTACTATAGGGGATAAATCTGAATCATCTGTCACTTTGGTTAGTAAACTTGATGCTAGTGATCCACTTTATTTGCATGCCAGTGATTCTAGTGGTCTTACTGTTGTTAATATTAAGTTGAAAGGAACAGAAAATTATGTGGTGTGGTCAAATGCTATGAAACTTGCTCTAATGGCTAAGAATAAATTAGGGTTTATTGATGGTTCTTGTAAGAGGTCAACAACTGATGATGTCTTAGCTAGTCTGTGGGATAGATGCAATTCAATTGTTTTAACTTGGATTTTGAATTCTGTTTCTGATGAACTGTATGTTGGTCAAGTTTATTCTAAACTTGCATCTGAGGTGTGGGATGATCTTAAGGAAACTTATGATAAAGTAGATGGCTCGGTCGTATTTGGTTTATTTCAAAAAATTAACCCTGTTAGCCAAAATGGTACTAGTGTTTCTGAATATTATCACAAAATTAATACTATGTGGAAACAATTTGATGCTATGCTACAGTTGCCTTCGTGTACTTGCCATGCTTCTACTAAATTTAATAAGTTTAATCAGTTAATCAAACTCATGCAGTTCTTGATGGGATTAGATGACGTTTATCAACCGGTTAGAACAAATCTCTTAACAAGAGATCCTCTTCCAACTGTCAAAACTGCTTTTTCTATAATATCTAGAGAGGAATCACATAGGGATTCAAATAGTTCCTCTAAGGTCCCTAATGTTGGTTTCGCTGCTAAATCTAATCAATTCAATGATAATAAAAAACGTTTTAACAAAGGTCCTAATCCCAACTTGAAGTGCACTCACTGTAATAAGATAGGGCATGTGGTGGATAAATGTTTTGAGCTTCATGGATACCCATCGAATTTTAGACCACGACTTAATCAGAACAATAATCAATGGTTTAAGCCTAATAGTTCTGCTAATTCGTCTGTGAACAGTACTGCTAATCATTCTGTGAGTGACAAATCTGTTAATAATTCTTTGAATTCTCTCACTTCAGAACAGTTTTCTCAGCTTTTAGGTTTGCTTGGTGAGAAAAAGGTTGATGATGGGTCTAAGACTAATGTTGGAGGTAAAAGTCACAATGTGATTTCATCTTTAGGTTGTTACAAGAGGTCTTATTGCTTTAACAGTAAAACATGGTCACATAATATATGAGTTGGATTATTGATTCTGGTGCTAATCAACACATGATTATGTCAAGTGAAAATATGTTTAATAAAGTTGATGTTTCTGATTATAATATAACTGTTAAACACCCTAATGGTATTGATGCCAAAGTCACTACAATAGGGTGTTATAAATTATCCAACTCTGTTATTTTAAGAGATGTCTTTGTGGTCCCTGAATACTGTGTCAATTTGATCTTTGTGCATAAATTGGCCAAGGATAATCAACTTAGGGTTGTGTTTGATGAAGACACTTGTTATATTCAGGATTTGTACTTAAAGAAAACCCTGGTGACTGGTAGGCAAACTGATGGTCTTTATTTTTGTGGTAATTCTTTCAATTCTGTGATTGCTTGTTTTAATAAAGCTGAAACTATAAAGCTCTGGCACTCAAGACTTGGTCATCCTGCTGATCAAGTTCTAAATGTTTTAAACTTTAAATCTGATAAAACCAATATAGACCCTTGTGAAGTTTGTCATAAAGCAAAACAACACAGAGTCCCCTTTCCTTTAAGTGAACATAGAACTTCTAGAATAGGTGACTTAATTCATTTGGATGTTTGGGGTCCATATAAGGTTTCAAGCATAGAAGGATTCAAATACTTTCTCACTATTGTTGATGATTTTACAAGGTCTGTTTGGGTGTATATGATGAAATCTAATTTTGAAGTTTTTGAAAATATTCAAAGTTTCTATAATCTTGTGAAAACTCAATTTGAAGTAAATATTAAGGTTTTTAGGAGTGACAATGGAACTGAGTTTGTTAATTCTCAAATGTCCAACTTTGTTTAAGTCACATGGAATTATTCACCAAACATCATGTGCTTATACTCCTCAACAAAATGGTGTTGTTGAGAGAAAGCACAGACACTTACTCAATGTTGCTAGAGCTCTATTGTTTCAGTCAGGTGTCCCTTTAAAATTCTGGTCTGAATGTGTTCTCACTGCTTCATATTTAATTAACAGGACTCCTTCTTCTGTGTTAAATGGTAAATCGCCTTATGAGTTACTTTTTGGATTTGAACCTTCTCTTAGTCACTTGAAGATTTTTGGTTGCTTATGCTTTTTTACTGTTTTGAATAATCCTGATAAACTTGATGAAAGAGCTGAAAAATGTATTTTTATGGGGTATTCAAATTTAAAAAAGGGTTATAAAGTGTGGAGTCTAGATCAGAAGAAATTTATTTTTTTCTAGGGATGTCAGTTTTCATGAGAACGTTTTCCCATATAAAACTAAGTTGTTTTCAAAAACTGATCTAGATTACACTGAGATTTTAAATAATTCAAACTTTTTTGATCTTTATGATTCTTCAAGTGACATAAATCCCGATGATGATGAGAAGGTGGAAACTGATTCAGCTACTGTGACTCAGCAACACAGTAGTTCCAATGAATCAATACCTCCTGTTGATACTCAGCAGCCATCCTCTGATGGTATGGCTGGTAATCAACAAGTGTATGAGTCTGAAACTAATCCTGTGAGGGCTGAGTCTAGTAGTAGCAATGAAGAATCAAACCTTTCTGAGGGTACCTATACCACCACTAGAAAATCTACTAGATCTGTGTCTGTTCCTAAGAAATTTGGTGATTATGTGGTTGAAGGCAAGGTTAAGTTTGGTTATGAAAGAGTCGTTAATTATGCTAACTTACCTCCTGATAATATTTGTTTTGCTTCAAATGTTAATAAAATTCTTGAACCTAGTTCATATCAAGAAGCTGTTAAGGATAGTAATTGGGTGAATGCCATGAATGAAGAACTTAGTGCTCTTCATAGGAATAATACTTGGTCTGTTGTTGATCTTCCTAAAGGAAGAAAACCTATTGGCTGTAAGTGGATCTTTAGGGTTAAATATAAGTCAAATGGAGAAGTTGAGAGGTATAAAGCTAGATTAGTTGCTAAAGGGTTTAATCAGAGAGAAGGAATAGATTTTGATGAAACATTCTCTCCCGTTGTGAAAATGGTAACCGTTAGATGTATAGTTAGTTTATCTGTTCAAAATGATTGGCCCCTTTATCAACTTGATGTTAATAATGCTTTTCTCTATGGAAATTTAAAGGAGGAAGTTTACATGTCTATGCCTGAAGGTCTAAATGATAGTCATCTCAATAAGGTGTGCAAATTAAACAAATCCTTGTATGGTCTAAAGCAAGCTCCCCGAATGTGGAATGAAAGGCTTGTAAACGTTCTCATGAAAATTGGGTTTTGTCAATCAAAATGTGATTATTCTATGTTCATAAAGTCCGATGAAAATGTGTTTGTTGTTATGCTAGTTTACGTGGATGATATCATTCTAACTGGTAATAGCAAACAAGAAATTGACAATGTGAAAAACTTATTACAATCCGAGTTTAAAATCAAAGACTTAGGCCTTCTGAAGTTTTTTCTAGGAATTGAAGTTATTAAAAGTCAAGAAGGAACATGTTTATCTCAAAGAAAGTATTGTATAGATTTATTAAATGAGTTTGGTATGAGTGGATGGAAACCTGTTTCATGTCCTATCGAACCAAACTATGTTGTTACAAATTTGTGCAAAAAGGAAGAAAATAATTTTGTTAATGTTAATGAATATCAAAGGTTAGTTGGGAAACTGATTTACTTGTCTCATACCAGACCTGACATAGCTTATGCTGTTCATTTTCTTTCTCAATATATGCATAAGCCAACTATGGCTCATTCTCAAATTGCGTTCAAGTTGTTGAGGTATTTGAAAGGTGCTCCTGGTGCTGGTTTAATGTTTAAAAAAGGTGACAGGTTTGAATTGTCTGCATATGCTGACTCTGATTGGGCCAAGTGCATTGATAGCAGAAGGTCAGTTATAGGATTTTGTATATTTCTGGGAAAATCTTTAATTTCCTAGAAAAGTAAAAAGCAAAGTGTTGTATCTAGATCTTCTGCTGAAGCAGAATACAGGTCTATGTGTGTTGCCTTATGTGAGATAATGTGGCTGGTTAATATTTTACAAGAGTTACAGGTTAAAGTCACTTTGCCTATTGAGTTAAGGTGTGATAGCACCGCAGCTTTGTCCATAGCAGCAAATCCGGTTTTTCATGACAAAACCAAACATTTTGAGATTGATTTGTTCTTCCTTCGTGAAAAAATTGCATCTGGAATGGTCAAAACAGTTGGGGTTTCTTCCGTGAATCAGTATGCGGATCTTTTTACTAAAGGTTTACAACCCGTCGATCACCTCAAAATGTGTAAGTGTTTGGCGCTTTCTAATCCATTTAGTATTAAAACTGGGGGGGGGGGTGTTAAAGAGATTAACATTCTCAGTTTTAATACTTTATTTTTTTATTTATTTGTTTTCTTTAACTCTCTCTGTTTTGTTGCAAGGTTTGGACCTTTTCCTTGTCTTTTACGATGTGGGCTTTGGCTTCTTTGCTGGACCAGACTTTGGGCTGTGGACCATCTCTAAAGGCTGCAAGAGTCCTGCTAGGTTTTCTCCAATGTTATTTATTCTGGCTGCTGGTGGGTGTGTCGCAGACAAGAAGACATCATCAGCTCTCTTTTACAACACTTTTAACCTTCTTATTCTCGCATGTTTTTCGTGAGAATTCGGCTGGCATCATAAACTTTTCAATTTCTGATGATTGTATCCTGTCATCAGTAAATCTGTGTTGAATAAATCCTTTGTATTTTGAAGAGTATTGATAATAAAGATCTCGTTCTTCGGTTTTGTTCACTGTTATTGAGTCTTCTGATAGTATTATATTGCATTATATGATTGTACAAGATGGCGGACATATTATAACTGAGTGATCAAATGATAAAGGAGAACCACCAAGCCATGGAACAACAACAAACTTTAAATCATACTTGGCTAGGTTGAGAAATTTACATAATAATGAAGCTCGCGATTCACTTCGAACCGATTTGATGGAGCGTATTTGGTCTACTACTTTTTTAAGGCTCGAACCGATTTGATGGAGCGTATTTGGTCTACTACTTTTTTAAGGTTTATCCAGTTTTAATTTTTACGTTTAGGTAATTTTAATTTTTAAGATTATGTAATTTTAGTTATCAAGCTTATGTATTCAAATTTTAAGTTTTATATAATTCTGATTTTTAAGTTTGTGTACTTTAATTTGTAATTTTAATATAACTTTTAATCTATACATATAATAAAGTAAACCAATGTGTGACACGTGTCATTTATTGGATGCACCTATTTTTGGGTTTTCCCGCCTTTCTTTTATATTTATTTTCTAATAATTTATCTTCTAATTTGTAGATAATATTAAATAGAAAAATGTTTATCTGATAATTATAACCCTTTTATTGAAATTTGAAAAGGGTTTCATGCTTTTTTGGATTTTATTAAAATTCATGACTACATTATATAATTATAAGTTTGAATATATATGTCAAAATTAAAAATTATTCTTCAAAAATTCAGTAACATCCATACTCTATATATACATTAAGAAAAATGTTAATAATTGCAAATAATACTAAATAGAAAAATGTTAATTGAATACAAAAAAAAATATATATAGGATATCATCAAATGTATATCGATTACTTAAATGAGTATACACATGCATGGGCGGTGATAAGGGTGTGCGGGGAGGACCACCGCACAGGGTCTGTGATTTCGAGGAACACGTGTTTTTTATATAAATAAAAACCGATATCTATGTTAATTTTTTTAAATAGCATACCAAACATGCTCTTAGGGTGAAGGGGGTGCTCACCTAATAGGTGAGTCCCCTCTCTTACGCCAAACCAATCCCCGTGTGCCACGTCAACTCCCCTCTTAAACTCCCCTAACACCCCCATTTGATGGCGCCACTCCCCTCTTAACTCCCCTTATTTTTTTATTAAAAAAAAAAAAAAAAACCAAAGAAAATCTTTGATTGGTTGAAACTGGCATGGCCCCACACAATCAGCCTCTCCTCCATCGGTGAACCCACGCCCAATATACACCCCGAATCGGGACCCCGCTTTGATGGCGGCGGTGTTCCCGATCGGGGAAACCTATCACCGCAACCACTCCCCGAAGACGCCCCGTTCACCCTTAGTGAGCCCAATACCCATTGGCATCTACAAAATGATGTTTGACCATATGGGTGTATGTGAGAGGAAAAAACCATTAAGTCAATAAGTCACTCCATACTAACTTTTCCAAAATCCCAATAAGTCTATAAGTTGTTTCAAAAAACGTAACCAAACATTCTCTTACTAAGCCTAATACCCATTTTATTTTAAAATTAAATATTAAAACATTACGAAAGAACATATTTTTTCGAGCTCAAACAGGGTACATAAATTCTTACAGATGACGATGACTCTATACACATGTATGAGATTTTTTTACTATTATTATTAGTTTCATTATTTATCAAATATATATAAATGTCTCCATCTTTAATTTGCATTTATAAGAAATATTTATTATATAGTTTAAATTGTTCAACCCGTGTAACACACGGGGAACTAACCTAGTTAACAAATATAGTACATTACTTTAGTAATACGATACACAAATATACATATTCTGTTATTTTAATAAAAGGAAATATAAGAAAATAGATTATTAGAAAAATATATAGTTTATAGAAAATAAATGTAAAAGTAGATGATGCCGACGACGTTGAGGTAAAAAGATATTTGAAAATGTTTAGTATTGAAGGTGGAATGTGTGTCTGTGAGTAGGTAATAAAATGCTATCATCATTATACTAATTTGATATGTCTAATTCGTCTAATTAATGTATTTTGAGATTGAATAGATTAATGTATTTGATATTGAATAAGTTAGGCGTGACATAGCCTTTATACGTCAAAATTACGTAAATATTTAAGTATTATGTTTGTCATTTTTTCTTGAATTAAGGTAATAAAATAATAATTAGGACAAAAATGTCGGTTATTAAATACTGATTAGGAAGAATGACAAGGGTAGCATTCATAGGCATGATGCATCATACCATGATATCATATGTTCTTACGTCATTCTATGAGTCACAAGGAGTATTGTTTATTTGCCTAAATATTTAATTAATCACCTATTACTTTATGTTGGAAAGATCGTGGCATCTTACATTTCTTAATTAATCACCTGTTACTTCTAACATATACGGTACATAATAAATAATACGAGAATTTAAAAACCAAAGTATAGTGATTCAATCTTGGAAAGATCGTGGCATCTTTCATTTCTTAATTAAGTTTCACCAATTTTGTTGGTTTCAGCCTTAATATTTAAAGTTTGTCAAAACCAGTCTTTAAGATTAATTTTGTTACAAGCTTCATCCTTTATCACTAACCCAGTTACTAATCCATGTTAAATAGCCTCACATGCATAGCATGTGAGGGTAAAACCGTCATTTCATGCTTGTGAGGTTATAAAACCCCAATAAAATCCCATAGTCTTCATCAGTTCAAACATCTTTCAAACTCACCCACCGGAATTATCCCGTCGGAGTTCGGAAAGTTGAAAAAACTCCGGTCACTTGGGCTTGGTAATAACTTTTTATCCGATACTCTGTTTTCTGCTTTGTTTTTGAATCTTAAAGTTTTGGTGTTTTTGGATGTTGCTAATAATACTCTCACCGGTAACATTCCACCGGAGATTGGAAATTTGGTAAAATTCACTGATCTTTTTATTGGGATTAACCGGTTTTCGGGTTTAATTCCCCCGGAGATTGGGAACACGTGAAACAAATAAAGAAACAAAAAACAGACCTCCTATTATCCACCAGCAAAACGACACCGTTAGACCATGTGTAGTGGGGCATTATGGGGCATTATAGGGCAAAAAAACGCCCCCTTCACCATTACATAGGGCATTATAGGGCATTATAGGGGAAAAAAATGGTTTGGCGTTTTAATGAAAACGCCTAATATCAATTGTGGAAGGTTTGAATGGGTTTGACTAGCCAATGAGAAAATACTATGTTTTTTTTTTAATGATTGGTAGGGGCATTATGCCCACTACACCACTTTTGCTATAATGCCCAAGTGTGACTAGGATGCCACATGTCAGATAATGCCCCATGGTGGGGGCATTATAAATTGTTACCACTACACATGGTCTTACCCTCAAAAAAGCACTCGAATCTCTGTGCACTATACCGTACACAAAACCCACTTTTCATTTTTTAATAAACCCCACAATCATCTTCTTCTACACCTAATCACACACCACCACCATGGCCACAACAATAATAATATTCATCATCATCTTCTTCTCCTCAAACCCCACCTTTGCAGAACAGAGCACCACACTCACAGACAAACAAACCTTAATCTCCTTCAAAACCCGCAAATTCTCCACTCATGGAACCCAAACACCCGCCATTGTCAATATGTAGGTATTTCTTGCCACAACAATCAAATCACCAAGCTTATTCTCCCACACTTCTCACTCAAAGGCTCTGTTCCAAACACTCTGTTTTCCCTTTCTGAACTAACTGTTCTCGATCTCTCTTCCAATCACCTCTCCGGTGAACTTTCCGGCAACATTTCACATCTCCGCCGGTTAGAACAACTCAATCTGGGACAAAACCAGTTTTCCGGCAAGATAATTCCGGTGAGTGAATTTGAAAGATGTTTGAACTGATGAAGACTCTGGGATTTTATTTGGGTTTTATAACCTCACAAGCATGAAATGACAGATTTACCCTCACATAAAAAGTTATTACCAAGCCCAAGTGACCAGAGTTTTTTCAACTTTCCGAACTCCGACAGGATAATTTCGGTGAGTGAATTTGAAAGATGTTTGAACTGATGAAGACTCTGGGATTTTATTTGGGTTTTATAACCTCACAAGCATGAAATGACAGATTTTATTTGGGTTTTATAACCTTACAATGGGTGTATGTCACTAATTTTTTTCAACATTCACTAATTTTACTACATATTGCAAATGGGTAAACAATACAAACCTGCACCTGGTGTGATGGGTTAGACTCGCGCCTGGGATCCGATTGTCACGAGTTCGATTCCCTAGGAGTGCTTTTTTTAGGAACCACATTTATTAATTGTTATATGTTAAGCAAAATAGCTTACATTTACTAATTGGTGTCAAGCCAGTCGTCTTTAAATAAAACCAAAGACTAATTATTATTATTAAATTTAGTAATTATTTTTTAGGGTAAATTACACTTTTCGTCCTTTATGTTTGTATTAGATTGCAATGGATGACCTTTAACTTCAATAATTATAGTCACAGTCCTTTATTTGGAAAACCCATTACATTATAAGTCCTTTAGCACAAACCAGGTTAAAATTTTCAGTTAATTTTATTCACTTAAGGATATTTTGGTCAATTCATGTTTTTATCTAAATGTTTAATAAATATAATTAAAAAATTGCATATACACCCAATTTCCTAACCCTTTGCAGATCTGTATCAATACCACTTAATACATTTGTGTATCCATATCTTTGTCATTTAAATATATGAATATAAAGCTTTTATACCTTTTCTCAAATCTTCTCCTGCATCTTCGCCTCATCTGTTTCTTTTTCTTAAATTTATTCCCAAAATCATTTAATACTTCCTGTCCTTCATCTTTTCCTCTATTTGCAACCGACAATGTCTTCTCCCTCATTCAAAACCACATTCAAAATCAAATAACTAACCTGCACAGACGGTGACGTCAGCCCTAAGATCCGAATCTCAGCATTAACATCACCAATGATCCGTAACTCAACCCAATCGTTAACGAGAGCATCTTTCACTAGATCCGCAGCATCAGTCACAGTTGTCTGAACCTGCCTTACACTGTGTGCGGGTTGGAAAAAACCGGGTACGGAGCCTCGACCTAACAGAAAACCGCGGTACATGATGTTGAATGTGGATGAGGCTTACTTGATTCCGACTGTGTTGTCATTTTTGGCGGTGAAGACTAACCGTACGGCTAGAGAGAGAGAGAGAGAGAGGTGTGGTGGCGACCGGAGCGACGAGGTTGATGTATTCGACGGCAACTTGTTGAAGCTTGAATTGAGGTTTTTTAGGTTGATGATAAGGGTTTGGGTTTGGGTTTGATTTGTGAAAAACTGAAAATGAAAGAAATAATAAGAAATAGAAAGATATATAGTAAAATTACTAAAATACCCTCATGTGCCTTGCACATGCTATACTTAACTGAAAATTTTAACCTGGTTTGTGCTAAAGGACCTATGGTGTAATGGGTTTTCCAAATAAAGGACTGTGAATGTAATTATTGAAGTTAAAGTTCATCCATTGCAACCTAATACAAACATAAAGGACGAAAAATGTAATTTACCCTTATTTTTAATACATCATAATTATTATTTAATTTAAATTGTTTAACTTGATTGATTTTTTGAGTTTATTGTTTTAGCTTATATTTAAGTTAATAAATTATAATTCAATTTAAAAAAAAAAGAAATAAGAAATCATACACGTATTCATATACGGATGTTTAGTGGTTAATTTTTTCCTTAACGAAACGAACACTTGTATATATCCTTTTGAATATGATACGTCTTTTTTGTGTTTTTTTATTTAGATTGTTTTAGCGTGTCTTGATACCGTAAACCGATATCGATTGAATTTCCCGCCAAAATGTATAAAGTATTAAATTTTAAAATTATCCATGGCAACGCGCGGGGGGTTGTGGGGGTAGTTATATTAATATTCCATTGTTAAGAACCCTTGAAACTGATCAAACTGTATATAAATCAAATCAAGTCAAATCTTGATGGATGCTAGTAGAAATATTAGAAAGCTCATCGTTTATACGATGCCCGTCATATATAACTAAACTCTAAACACGTTGTATAAACCAGCTGATTTGTTAATGCAAGCTATGCTAATATATGAACGATTAAGCACTTGTAATTCTTAGCGGCTTGTTGAGTTTCCACTTCTACCAACTCTAACATTTACATAAACATACAAATATATACATGATAGTCTCATAAGCTATATTTTTATTGAGACATGCGTGCATTTGGTAAAATCAATAGTTTGTGTTGTATAGTGTTGAATCCTGGTCCATACTAATATGAGACTGTAAACTGACCAACGTATTAAGATTTGACATGTATTGTTCCTTCTCAGTACATCTCCTATTGTTGTGAAATAAGAAAATTTAATTAATAAGTAGGAAAAATTACAAGTTTTGTCCTTTATCTTTATACCCTTTTTCAGGCGGTGTCATTTTTAACGAATTTTGACAAGTTTTGCCCTTTGTAAGGAATTTTGTTGCACGTTTTGTCCTTTAACCCTAACTCAGTTAGATTTTTTTGTTAAATATTACCACACAGGGGCAATTTGGTCTTTTCCCCATCCATTTCATTTCTTTCTTGTTTATATGAAACTAAAACAGTTAACACACACTTTATTCCCTCTCTTAGGGCACATCAGATTTCTGGCCGACACCAACCACCGCCCACTTCGATGACCAAGCAACCTCCCTCTGCCACCAACAAGTTATGAAGTATGCAAGAAATGTTAGGCGAAGCAAAGGAGTGCTGGATCTTAACGTTCCTCCAGTTGAAAACCTTGAGCAAGCCCTTTTAGTGGATGACAGTGCTCAAGGTTTATTATCATTATCTGCAACTCTAGGGATTCCTAGTGGTCAAGTTCATCAGCCAGCTAGATCCACACTACCATCACCCACAACATTTGAAGAAGTAAGTTTTATCATTTGGGTTCATATCATTAATTTGTACTTTGAATTTAGGCTAAAAAGATTGGGGGGTTTCTTGATAATATTCAGATGGCGGCGGTAATGGTGGATAACGGTGGTAGATGACACAACATTGGGGGGTTTCTTGATAATATTCAGACGGCGACAACTGTGAGGGGCTTTCTAGATGATGCCGGAAACCTAACTATCCGTTGCCGGAATAATATTCAGACGGAGAAACCTACTCCGATAGATTCTTTAAATAGGGTGTTCAAATCAATATTGATATTTTTGTTCCAATAAGATAGATTGATTATAGAGTGATGGGGATTGTGCAATGATGGGTGGTCGGCTTGTGGTGGCGGGTTGTATATGGGTGATCGGCTAGTGGTGGTGACCGGTAGATCTAGCGTTTTTAGTCTGGAAAATTGGGGATAGAGGTTGTGGTTTCAGTGGTGGGTGTTGTGCAAATCGGAGGCAGTGGTGGAGGGTGGCGGCGGCTGATGGCGCCGGTGGTGGACGGGTAGGGACAGAGAGTGGTAGAGAGATAACATTTTAATTTATTTAAAATGGTTAAGTATTTAAGTTATTTACATATTTAGTCCTCTTAGGTGAAATGACAAAAATACCCTTATATGCAAGTCATATTATTAGATTTAACAAAAAAATCTAATTGGGTTAGGGTTAAAGGACGAAACGTGCAACAAAATTCCCTACAAAGGGCAAAACCTGTCAAAATTCGTTAAAAGGACACCGCCTGAAAAATGGTATAAAGATAAAGAACAAAACTTGTAATTTTTCCTAATAAGTATGAAGGGGCATCATAATGATCCAAAGAATTTGTTATAATGGGATGTATAAAATAAGTCATAAGTCAATGTTATATAGTTACTAGGTGTCACGACCCCCGATCCGTTTTGCCCGATTCGGAAGTCGCGAGACAGAAACCCATGGTATTGGTATTTAATTGGCAGCGGAAATTTCAACAGGACCGTTTGTCAGAAACATAATATCAGAGTTTTAAAAACACCGATTTATTTTATTATTAATTTTGGGACAAACCCCATATTTACAGGAAAGGAATTTCACTAGGAAATCCTTTGATTACAGAAAAATGTTTATTTCTATTTACTGAGCCACTTTATTTAGCTGGAGTGCTACGCGGCACTTTTCCTTTTCTTTACAGTAAATTACCTGAAACATGTTTTAAAAAGATTTGATCAGCAAAAAATACTGGCGAGTGCATTCAATTTATACAAAAGACACATTGTTATAATATACAGTATTAAGAGCTATTACAATGTTTATATCAACCAATTACCCCAAATCGGTATTTGTCACTCGACCGGATCTGTGATTATGGTCATATCACACATTGGCTAACTCGTTGTCTAATGGTGAAGTTTATCAAGTAGTGTATACAAAACCCCACATACCAGCGGTAATTGTAGATTAAAAAGACTTAATCACTGTAATTATAACTTTGAAAACAAGCAGGGTTTTGAAAGCAATTTGGTAAAAAGAGAATGATTCACATTGCAAGTTTAAACGGTTAAAGCTTGCCTACTGGTTAAGCTGGTAAACCTAGTTAAATATACAATGCATACAAAACTAGGTTAGTAACTTAATTCAACATTTACGGTAATCGCGAGATCGAAACCTTCACGACGAATGACAAAGTATAGCCTAATTTAGGCAGCATTTAAACATCCATCAGACCGGTTTTAATCGATCGGATATTGTACCGTAGTAGTGATCGAGTTATTACCCCGTTATCGTAGCAGAGTTTTGGTACTTTGATCTATTAAATTGAGCAGAATTATAAGAGACAGAAGAAATTTGTCGAGCAACTTTGAAATGTCACAGAAAGCTCAATTTATAGCTATTTCGCCAGTCCCTCGCACCCCGCGACTCCCTCAGCGAAGATCTTCGCGGCCCGCGAGCGCCCACCTAGCTACGGCTAGGGCTTCCGTGTCATACCCTAGGTTTGACACGTGTCAATCAACATGTCTGATCCATCATTAGTCTCTCGCGGCCCGTGAGAGACTTCTCCTTACTGGGTCACGGCCCGCGACAGCATAAAATTTCAGTTTTATTTGATTTTTATATAGAATAAGGTTATAGGGGTTCGGTTTTACACTTACGGAACATTTTAGGGCATTTATGTGAGTTGTTACACTAGGTTATATAAAAAGAAGATTAAACTATAATTTGTGTCCATGTGGTTAGCTGGAAAAGACACATTAAGCCTCTAATCTTAAAAGTTTGATCCCTAAGCCCATATGGTTTCATAGTCCTGCAAATTGAGCCCTTGCTGGTAATAGACATTGTATTTCCATTAAATACAATGTGAAAAGACCAACATACCCCTAATGTTTTATTTGCAATTTGCGTCCTTGGCTGTAATATAGCATCCTTTCCCTCCAAAGTCATATTACAAACATGCAAATACCATCTTCCTTCTTGCCATAAATTACAGACCTACAATTACAACCTGCTTCTAGCCACTAAATTACAAACCTGCGGATACACACCTACGAATACAACCTGAATATAATACTACATTGTTGCAAAACATAATGCTACTTTTGTATATACATTACGACAAAACACTACCTTTGTGAATACTACATTCATATATGTGAATATATTGCTACAAAACAGTACTACAGTGCCCAAAACATATTTTCCCAATACAATACTACATTGTTGCAACACTGAAATACAATCTTATACCATTTGTCTAGGACAACTACTTGCTTTATTCTAAACATATTTGCAAAACAAAAAGACAACCTTATGCCATTTGTATATCCATAGTCCTTAACTTTAAGTCATGAAGATCCATAGTCCTTAAATGTGAATCATGTATATGAAAGCCATGCATGCTAACCTTAACAAAGTCATGCTAACCATTGTGAACAATTGTGAACACTTTCTTCTATCACAAAGTCATACTAACCACAATTGTTAACACTTCTTCTATAATTATGAACACTCCATTGTGAACAATTGTCAACGCTTTCTACTGTAACAAAGTCATGTTAACCACAACTGTGAATACTCCAATGTGAAAACTACACTAACATTATACACATTCAACCTAAATCTACCATTTACATGAATGGAAGTTAGAAATCAATTAACTAGGTTAACAACATGATGAATGTAAGTTAGAAGTCAACAATTTAACTAGGTCAACCATATCATTAATTATAAAAGGCATTACATACATAATGGGTAAAATTGATCATTACAATTAGGGGTAAAATTGGTCAACAAAAAACCCATAAAAAAGATCTACTTAGGCATCATTAGCATACAATAACATTGACAAACCACCCCTACTTAATCCTATGTTCCCTATCTTGTTCAATCCTTAAATCGAAGTTCTTGTTGTTCCAGAAATTCAACACCACCCGCAAATGGACTACAACGTCGCTAATGGTAGCATTGACCCTAGTTCTGGCTAGATCAGTTCATGTTTAAGTCCAAGTTTGAGGTATAGATGATCATTGAGTTATAAACACTAATAATGATCAAGAAATAGAAAGAAACATTAGCTCCGAGACATCTAAATTCGCCCCAATTGAAATCGCCGTCACCAAATCATTGGACTGTCGAAGTCTTCAAGTTCAAGCCGATGGGTTGGGTTTCGAGGGTTTCAAACCAGAGGGATGCAATTGGTGGTAAGGGACGAAATTGAAGGATACATTGAGGTATTAGGGTGTGAAGTTTAGGTGAAAGGACCATTATGCCCCCACCCTTAGCGTTGGCCGTTTGAATTTTCATGGAATACTCCACACCTTTTACTAGTGGGGGCTCAGATTGTAGGAAAATGAAACCATAGGAGCTCAAGGATCAAAATTTGAGATTAAGGACTCAACGTGCCTTTTAGAGCTAACCATATGGAGACAAATTGTAGTCTACTCTGAAAAGAAATTTACTTAGAAAAACTTGCTCACAATATCAATGTCCCACCATGTAAGGTAACGTTTTTATTATAACTTTGGCAAACAATACAACATGTATCATATCATCTCACATTAACAATGGGTCAAAACATGGTAGAATCGCCAAACGCATCACAATCTCATGTGTGCTTAATTGTTTTTTTTTCATATAAAAATCCATTTAAGTATAATTCAACCGTATATATGATGTGAGAAAAAGATAGCGATTCACAAACTTTATTATTTAAGATTTAAAACTCAAAACATTTAAAAATTTACAACGACCCACAAATCATCGTACGACTCCTCCCCAAGCAGTACACCCAATAATTATGCCGTACACTAAAAAACAGTCTAAGTATGGAATATCACAAAATGTTGATATCCCATGAAAGTAGAAGTTTTCAAAACTTCATCTATTCGTGTGTCACCTATTAATGGTAATCTTCGTCCTCTTCTAAAAAAATCGAATTGATTGTTTTGGTTTTTAAACTATGTGTCGATGACCCGTATTATTTGATAAAAGTATAAATATGGTTAATACTCAATATCTAATGCTATGGTTACAAAAAAATGTCTTTACAATGCATTGATGCTGATTAATCAATTCATTCTAGTCTAGCAATAGATAGAAGGTCGAACAAAAGTAGCAACTAAATCCTACATAATATGAGTCTACATGCAAACATGTATATTATACTTGAGTTATGTCACATATTGAAGGGATTTGTCACCAAATTGGAAATTCAAGGTTCATCATGAACATCTTACTATAATTAGCTTTACTTAAGAGTTAAAGACCAGTGGGAAATTAGAATAAACATTGGTATGAGTTAGGAGGTGTGAAGTATACGTTTGTTCAAGACTATTATTATTTTATGCACCAACACAACCGGGGGTTTAAGGGGCAACGCCCCTGGTGGAAATAATACTAAAAGCTCTTTGAATTCGTATAACTGATGGAAAATGGTAGGAATTATTAGTAAATTATAACTGATTATCAATGGTACTAATCAATTGTAATTTGGACAATCGGTGGCAAATGATCATCTATAGCAAGTTACCATTACTAGTAACTGATTAGTGGTAAACATTGGTATCGCTGATAGCATCTATGTTAAGGACTTTCCACTGATATAACTATCCCTTGTCAATAGTTATAACTGGCAAGCGAAAGATTGTGATGCAAACCTACAAGGTTGAATACACGACATAGCAGATAATACATTTAAGTATGCATCAATGAGAATAAAAGATGATTTGATTCTATAGTATAAGCAGGCCCGATTTTTGGCATGAGCGAGATGGACGACTACCCAAGGGCCAAACTCGCGGAAGGCCCGAAATTTTTACTTTTTTAAATATATTTTATGTATAAATTGTGTGTAAATTATTTTGGTGTGGGAGAGGTTAACAAGGCCAAGGTAGATGAGTTAGCTAGTGGCTTACATTTTTAGATGAAGAATTTGGGTTCGAGTCCCACTTCTACCATTTAAATTTAATATAACAGTGCATTTAAGGAAACATGCTAACTTTTATTTGGTTTTTACTTTTTTGTGCATTTAAAATTGTTTGTCTTATCCCTTATATTTTATTTAATTTTAATACATGATTTAGTTTTGTCATGTACTTTGTTTAAATTGACAAATATCAGATATATATTTTTTTAATATAAAAGATAACCGTATATGATTTATTTTATTTAATTTTAATATTTATTTTTTATTTTAGGTATTGATATTTGGTAATTGAAAGTTGAAACTTGAATAACTTATATTTGAAAATTGAAAGTTAAAACTTGTATTTTCATAGGGGCAATCTTTACTCGTCCCAGGCCCAAAACGTTTTGAGAATTCTCGAGATGGTCTGAGTAAAAGCATCCCTTGTGTCTTTGTATTGAAATTCCTTAGAAAAATGCGAATTTTAGGACTTTCCAACAAACATGATAATTGACAAGGGTAACAATCAGTAGGAATGGGATCAAATACAAACACTTAAGTTTGTAAGAACCGTAAGAACCAACACATAATTGACAAGTGTCCATCAATAAAAAATTAGTTTAGGGGTAATTTAGACCTTTTGACCATATTTAATAATAGCTAATTAAAAATAATTACAAAAAATATAATCAGCACAACACTATATAATTAGCATAACATCCTTAATCGTTCTTCATTATTAGCACATCGTCCTCAATCGTTCTCCATTTTCAACATAAACGACATTAGCACAACATCCTCAATTGTTCTCCATTATTAGCACACCAGATGTGCTGATTATATCTACTTTTGATGTTTGTTTGTATTATTTTGTAATTAACACATAATCAGCACGTTATCAGCACAATTATAAAACATCTTTTGTTAACTTTTTTAAAAATCACTTTTATAAATACAAAAAAGGTATAGCAATATGGTACTCATATTAAAGATAAAAAAATACTTGATTTTATGGTATATTTTTTTTAAAAAAATAATGAAATATATAAAAGTTATTTTAGTTTAAAAAACCTTGGTGGAATTTGTATTTAATGGAAAATAGTCAAATGACTAGCAATTTTACAAAATTACCCCTAATTTGTTAGTAGTAATTTTTAATTATAAGGGTTTTATTTATAATCAATATCAACCCTTGATTTAAATTACCAATGGTTCAGATCTGTTCTTACGGTTCTTATAATTAGCACTGTTTGTACAGGATCTCAACCCACAATGCCAAGAAAATAGTCAAACCTTTGTATCCATATTCCAAATCCTTGAGTATTGACTTTTATGAGTCAAACAAGAAAGTACAAACTCCAAACCACACGAACACACCATCAAACTGCTTCACTTTTCTCTCAAAAATGAACCATTTTATTCTACAAATACGTCACATCTCAAGTCATCCAAACTAAGTAATTATTATGTTTGCAAGAAAACATTCATGCAACAACTCTTAGATTAAAAAGTTTGTGTTATTTAATTATATTTATATAACTAATAATTATCCAAACCATACAACTTTTCATGTGACTCATTTCTTGTTCTTGCCCTCATCATAATCAAGAAGATCCTCTAACAACTTATCATCCAAGCATTCGAATTCGAACACTTCACGGTTCGCCACAGCCGACGAAGAGGCAGCCGCCGCAATGGAAGCGTTGTAAGCAGCAGCCGAAAAAGTAGGCGGGTATTCAGCCGGAAAGTTCAAAACCGCCATGTGACCGCGCATCTCATAGGCTGCCCGATCATAAGCTCGGGCAGCCTCATCCGCGGTAGCAAATGTCCCCAACCAAACCCGGGCCCCTTGCTTGTTGGGGTCACGAATCTCCGCGGCATACTTCCCCCACGGACGACGCCTTACGCCTCTATACTTAACCTCGTCTCCACCACCGCCTTCTCCTTTGCTACGGTCTTTGGAAGCGTTGCGATGATCCATCGTAGACGGTTTTCGTGATCTGCAGGTGATTAAAGAAGCTGCTGTGGAATTTATAGGTGACCGAAAAGGCTTCATGGATTTGAAAAACACTGAAAAGGTTAAAAAGGGTACCTGAAATTATAATTTGTAAAGCAATTTGTGGTCCAAAATGGTGTGTGGAATCTAATAGGGTAGAGTTGGAAGATCAAGAAGATGAAGAAGAAAAGTGTTGAATTTGTAAAGAAATAGGTAAACTATTATTAACTATATATAACGTTGTTTTATTCGATACACAATATTGTCTTTTGAGCATCTAGTTATAATGTTATATATAGAGAGGAAATATGCGGCCTATGAGAGTGACTGGATTCAATGATTATTCCGACCAATAAGAACACAATATGGGCCAGCAATTTGGGGGTTGACACTTTTAGTCCCTTGTGTATTTTTAACTTAATATTTCTTGACATATATATTAAAACTTCCATGAGTTAACAAAAAAGTAGTGTATATTTAGGTAATTATATTTGTTTAAACAATATTATTCGACTTTTTTTTAAAAAAGGTTACTAATCAACGTTTCTCATCGGTGGAACGAGAACGTGGTTCGAGAGGTTTTTGATCTCTAACAGTCCTATTTTGTAAGGAACAAAGATGTTCAACGGACTAGTTTTATGATGTTTTTTTTAGGTTTTTCACTTTAAAATATTATTCGACTTATTAAAAACCGTTAGTAATCAACGTTTCTCATCGGTGGAACGAGAACGTGGTTCGAGAGGTTTTTGATCTCTAACAATGCTAAAAGGCTTTGCATCTAATTCAATTTTTTGAAAATCCTAACCTGAGTAATTTTCAAGGCTTTTAGGCACTTGGGCCTTGGGATCTTCTGTGCGAGGCACCATTGGAACGTGTGGTCCAAAGATGACTGACTTCCAGCAGCCGGTGTTTTGCTGAGCTAACACATGGCCCATCCTACGTTGCCAAATATTGTACTCGGATCTGACAAGCATAGGTGGCTTGAATAGTGTTCCGGTGTTGTGAGGGTCCTGTAAGTGTGATGTCATCTTGGTTGTTTTACAGAACTTTTTGAATAATCAACTTTTATACATGATTACACTTTACTCTATTTTTCAACTGATACGGACAACTTTAGTATCAATGGATTTGAGCTGAACTTTTATGTCAAATTGATTGTTAGATCGAATTTGACTGTCCTATGCTCTGATACCAATTGTTAGGATCTGAGTTTGTTTGATTGTGTTTGTTTAATTAATATGAATAATGAAAGAAGATAGATCAGAGATGAATTGCAGCAGAATTTGAAAGTAAACTTTATAACACAATCAAAGAGAGATAGTTTTCAACAAATATGATTTCATTAGTCAAAAGATTGTATGAATTACAAAGATTCAACTATGCATGCATGTATTACTAAACTCCCCCTCGGCCTGAGCTCACAGTTAGTTTGTACAAGATCAGTGGCGAAGCTTGAAATTTTTCACGGGGGGGTCGAAAACGTATATACCCAAAAATTTCTATAGAACCGGGGGGTTGAAAACGTATATACCCAAAAATTTGTATACGAAAACTACATATATAACACTACTGGCTGAAAAGTTCGGGGGGTCGGGCGCCCCTCCCGGCCCCTTCAAAGCATCGCCCCTGTACAAGATGAATGGTGCAAAAGAGCTAATAGAACAGTACAGGTACTGTTCTATTTATAGTACAAATCTAACCACTGAGCATCTAAGCTGGCGTCACCTAGACAGTGACATCTAACAGACTAATAACCTCTAAACACTGATCTAGACAAACACTGTTACATTGAATACACTGATATACTAAACACTGATACTCCTTTCCATTGTTGTTGCGTAAGCACTGATGTTGCAGATCAGTGCTTACTTCAATGGTTGATCATGCCTTGAATCAGCAGTGCTTTAGTCTTCATCCGGGCTGTGACAATCAGTAGTTGTTAGGTCTTCTCAGTCTTTGTAACCAACAGTACTTAGATGAACAAATGTTAAGAAGATCAGACTTTAGGATGATCAGCTGATAGAAGCACTGCCATTGAAGGGAACTTAGAACATACACTGCTTATTGTGGATCAATTGTTTGAGAATCAGTTTTGGCTTTCAGTATCATCTGTTCTCATTGGTGGGCCAACAGTAATGAATAAAGACGTTCAACGGATTAGTTTTCTGATGTTTTTAAATTTTTAACTTTTAAAGTACGGTAAAATAAAAATAACTAATATCATATTATCTTCGGTCAAAAAATTCTAATTTATAAAATGGTGTTACGTATAGTATATAAATATATGATGACAACACATAATGACGTTTATCGACTTATGTATGTGTGGTTGGGTACAATTAACTATAAAGAAAATGATATCATGATGATGATGAAATAGTTTTTGGGACCATTAAGAATCATTAATTGCCAAGGAGAGATGATCAAGTAGTTAATTAATTATTAATTAACTAATTAAGTAATTAATAAAGTAATATAAATTAGGATTTGATTTGATAATGTAAGTGCGGTGACGTGCATGCTTACGATTTTTGATTACATAACCAAACAACACGTTATCTTAGCATAGGTGAGTGGGTATATTTAGTTAAAATATTGTTATTGACTTAACATGATCAATTCGATTAGATTAATGTTTGCAGTCAAATTATGTAACCGGCATTGGTGGCTTTTTTTAAAGGTTGAAAACAAATTTATTAAATAAAAACATTAAGATTAGATACGTTGAATTATGTCATCTTAAATATCTATATGTTGTAATTGAAGCTTGTTGGGAAGACTCGCTTAACGTTTCCTCTAATATAAAGAGAGTTCTAAAATCAGGTCGAATAAAGAAAAAAATTGATTGCTTATGATTATTTTTTTTACGAATTTTAAATGACACAATATCACATAAATCCAACAATAATTTGAAAATAGAGAGCTAATTTAGTTGTGATCGGAGATAATTAAAGAGGGATTATTGGAGTAATGTTTTTTAGAATAAAATAAGGATCGTGTCATTTTTTTTAAACGTCATGAATTATTATGCACGCATAAAAACGTTAATATTGTAGATTTAAAACATCATGAGATCTTGTCAACATGTGTATTATAGACGCACATCAAAGTGCCGGACACAAAAGTACACATATTTGCTTGTCTATCGTTTAACCAAGTACAAAGGTACATCGTATCACCTGACACATATACATATAAACTACATTAAGACTGGGGTGTGGTTTAAAACCCCTAGGGGCTTTATAGTGCAATGTCAGCGTCATGTCACATATGGGGCTTTAAATCATATCCCTTTAACTTGCATGCAATGGTTTAAAGCCCATATTAAACAAAATACAAAAAAAAAATAAAGAGAAAAAGATTTGATTGGTTGAAAAGAATGGGCCCCACCTGCTTTTCCCTTTAACGCTCGTTACTGCAATGGCGGAGCATCGATGACGCTCCCCCTTTGACACGCAGGGGATGGAGTAGGGGCGCTAACGAGGCTGATGTTGGCAGGGACGCTACATCACACCTCCTGACCTAAATAGTTCATTCTTACAACAAATCAAGACCCAAACAAAATAAACCATAGATTAAAACTTTTATACAATTTTAATTTAAGTTTAAGCAAGACAAAAATAATTTAACGTGCCACACAGCAAGCCTTCTTGTTTCTGTATGCTATCAGACCCAACCCAAGTTCGAAAAAACAGCTCAACACTGCAGCCCATCAAGCCTTTTTGTTATTTCTTGGCCAATATATTGCAGCCCACTCTTCTTTTTTTTTTTTCTTTTTCTTTTAACAGTCTTTAATAATGATAATTGACTTTCAAAAGATATGTTTATACGGGTTAAGTTATTCTACAAAAACTTCTAAGTGTAAGAAAGATTTATAGAGTGACAAGTGTCCAATAACCTAAACTAAACCCACTACATCACCACCTAAAACCTAAACACCCACCCCCACCCCACAACCACCAAAAACCTAAACCCCCCCCCCCTCCCTCGGGTAAAAAAAAACTATACCTCACCAAAAAAACCTCCAAAAAACCTAAACCCCCTCCCCCCCAAAAAAAAAAAAAAAAAAAAACCTAAAAAAATATCTAAAAGAAACTAAACACCCACCCCACCCCCCGGTAAAGAAAAAGTTTTTTTTTTTTTTTTTTTTTTTTTTTTTTTTTTTTTGTGGGTGATGGGGGAGGGGGGTGGGGGTGGAGGTTTAGGTTTTTGGTGGTGGTGGATGTTTATTTTTTTATTTATTTATTTTTTTTTGTAGTGGGTTTTTTTAGGTTATTGGACACTTGTCACTTTATAAATCCTTCTTACACTTCTTACATTAAGGATCCTTTGTATTTGATCCTAATCCATGTTTATACAAACATCCATCTCTTATACATACGCGTAGAGGTGTACAAATCGGTTTTTTTTAAAACCGGTTACGGTTATTAACCGGACCGGTTTTCTTCGTTCAAAACAAAAACCGGTTTTTTTAATAACCGGTTTCGGTTACTAACCGGTTTTTCAAGTCCAAAACACTAACCGGTGTAACCGGTTGGGACCGGTTATTAACCGGTTTTTTTCAAAAAAACCGGTTTTAACCGGTTTTTTTCAAACCGGTTTCGGTTAGTAACTGGTTTTTGGGATCAATAATAGTAACCGGTCACTAACCGGTGGTTCGGTTATAAAACCGGACCGGTTATAAAAAAACCGGTTAAAAAAAAACCGGTTTCGGTTTTTTTCCGGTTTCAGTTCTAAAACCGGTTTTTTTGTACACCTCTACATACGCGTACGCCCAATGTATCTAATCGAATGGTTATAAAGTACCTTTTTAATTCTATGTGTAAAAACATCCATCTCTTATATGTACGACCAAGATGTATCTAATCGAATTGTTACAAATTGCCTTTCTATATCTATACTATATAATAAAAGAAACCTATTGGGACACTTGTCATTTTCTCATTTAATTGATTAAAATTATTAATAATACTATTAATAATAATATTTTATCTAAATTAATACAAATTCTTATTATTAATAATATTTAATCAAATCTAAAATCTAATCTAATACAAATTTTTATTATCAATAATATTTAATCAAATCTAATAAAGTTGATATTAACTTTCAAATAATTAAAAAAAATCCACCTAACATCACAAATGTTTCTGTTAAATTCGATTAATTAATTTGTTCAACAATCACTATAATCTTTATCATTCAGTACCGTTAACCGATTTATCATCATACAACCTCCCACATATTCAATCATATGATTTTTCAATCTTATATTATTAACTAAATAAATAAAGATTAATATTCAATCTTATTCTACTTTAAATATAAAAAAATCTGTTAGTTCAGATTAATATTCAATCTTATCATACTTTAAATATAAAAAAAATCCTTAGTTTTTTTAAATATATATATTTTTTTATTATTTGGTATATAAAATCGTATTTATTCAACCCATGTAATACATGGGGGTTTTTAAAAATATAACTTTTTATTATTATTTGGTAAACAATATTACATTTATTCAACCAGTGTAATACAATGGTTTTAAAGATATAATTTTTTTTATTATTTGGTATATAATATTACATTTATTCAACCCGTACAATACATATGGTTCTTATAGATATAACTTATTTTATTATTTAATATATAAAATTACATTTCTTCAACCTGTGCAATAAACGAGGCTTTTAAAAAGATAATGTTTTATTATTTGGTATATAAAATTCACTTATTCAACCCGTGTACGGGGTTATAACCTCGTTCTATATATACAAACATCCATCTCTTATATGTACGGCCAAAGATGTATCTAATCGAATGATTAAGAATCACTTTAAAAAATCAAACATGTTCCACGTATTCTAAGAGAAATAAGCAACTTCCAAATCAAATTAAACCGGACTTATTGTTGCATTTTCCTTGTTTGTTTCAATAATTAGTTTAATAGTTTTATATTTATTTTAATATTCATTTTTATATATATTACTTAAAAAAGTAATATGAAAATTTTAAGCCAAAAAAGCAAACTGCAGTCGATGATTTTAGTGTTATCAAGTTATTTTAGTTTAACGAAAATTTTCCTAAAACCAAAGGGTTATCCCGTTAAACATGAATACGAGTTAAAAGGTGTGAAGTACACTTAACGAGATTATCATGAAGTTGTAGGTATATAAACAAATCATCAATCCTGGTTTATCCGGTTTCTTATTTACATCAACTACGCGAATCTGTACAGTTGAATCATCTTCCAAACTAACGTTTTCGACTTTAATTTCCTAATCGAATTTATATACAATAAAAGAATGTTCTAACAGTTTTTTTTTTTTTTTTTTCCAAATATCACCCGAAAACACAAATATTTCACAACGAGCTCCTTCGGGTTCTTGGCGGGCTTTGAGAACGCCTTTCATAAATATCATCAAACGGAAGATCGGATTTTCCTCCCTCGATATCACCCATATAAAACGTCTTCGATAACACGTTTGACTTTGACCCCCTCCAGTCAAACGGTTGTTGTTCAAAGCTTCGGTTCGAGTAATTATCATGGTAGTCGTAATCTTCTTGAATAAAGTTTGGTGGCTCAAGAAAGCTAGTTTGAGGTCCTGGGCCTGGGCCCATCACTCGTGAAACACCACCACCACGGGCCCACCAGTGGCTTTTACCGGCCGGGCCCACATTGCCCGAATAATGATGGTGTAGAACGCTTCCACGTGATAACGGAGCAGACGTCGAAGCTTTTAGATTACTCCCGATTCGGTCCTCGAAAAAGCTTCCCCAATTCTCGTCATACGGGACCAGCTCCCGACCTAAGTCGGGTGGGTCCCACACGTTTGCCATGCTGTCCTCTATCGGCGCTGACTCGACGTCACGTGGCCCGTGATGTTGAAAAGATGTGTAGTACCAGTCGAGAATGTACGGGTGGTTGTTTTGAACGAGATCAATGAACCACATACAATCTCGTTGGTACGCGCTTTTTGAAACGTTGAGGCCCGTGTCCCGTGAAAAGTAGCTGTTTGGGTCACCTTGCGCTGGGCAGGTAGGGGCCCACTGCGGCAACTGGTTCGGGCTTATATAGCTTGGTCTTATACCCTGTTCTTGAAACTTGCGTTCCTTGAACGCCTCGAGTGTCGAAAGGAATTGTTTTCCGTCGGCGCTTGGTTCCCATGAAGGATAGCTAGTTTGAAAGCTGCAAGAAAACGTAAAATCAACAAAACTTGCATTTTTTATCGGAGAGTTAAATGCCATTTTAGTCCCTGTGGTTTGGGCCATTTTGCCAGTTTAGTCCAAAGGTTTCATTTTTAACCTGTGGGTCCAAAAAGGTTTCACAGTTGCCATTTTAGTCCACTGGGTTAACTTCATCCATTTTTTTTGTTAACGAGAATGCCAATTTGGTCATTTTGTATGTAATTTTGTTAACTAAAAGGGCAATTCAGCCATATAAAATGACTGAATTGGCCTTCTCGTTAACAGAAAAAACGGATGAAGTTAACCCAGTGGACTAAAATGGCAAGTGGACTAAAATGGCAACTGTGAAACCTTTTTGGACCCACAGGTTAAAAATGAAACCTTTGGACTAAACTGGCAAAATGGCCCAAACCACAGGGACTAAAATGGCATTTAACTCTTTATCGGATGAAAGAAATGTTGAATAAGTTTGGGGCTCGGGAATACCTTAGGAACGATTTCTCCATTTTCCCCTGCGAACTTCTATAAGCACTTGACGAGTTATGTGGCGACGCATACTTGCTATTTCCATGTTTTTGGAAGTCGAATAAACTAAAACTGCAAACATAAAGATCATCAAGTGATTTTACTCAATATTTCCCTATTTTTTGTAATTTTTTAACGAAAACCGTTCAACCTCCACTTGTCAAAAACCGGCTAAGTACACCCGTGAAAAGTGACAACCAACTAGTTAGGGGCTATGTGGTTAATGTGATAAAAAATCGGATATCAGTCAAGGACCGATATTTGAGATATAGGTTATCACGGTGGGATATCGGTAATTTTAATATCATTTAGGATTTATATATATAGCAATTCAACACTAACAATTCAGTATACTTTTAAAACGCTAATAATTGTAGCAAGTAGGAACGGATTAAGACTTAAAACACTAACATTTAACAATTAAGACTTAAAACACTAATAGCAGCAATAAGAAGATATACGAATGGTGGAACTAAGAAGAAAGGTACTGATATCGGGAAAATCAGTGATATATCGGCAGGGGCGGACCCACATAGAGTGGGTCGGGGTCCCCGGACCCCAATGTTTTTAAAAAAATTAGTAGATTCGGTATATTAAATTGTATAAGGACCCCATAAATACAATTAGGTGGACACCATAAAAAGAAAAGGAAACCTGGTGTAGTGGTAAATCTCTCTCTTTACCAACAAGAGGTCATGGGTTCAATCCTTGTATAGCTCATTTTTCCTCTTTTTTATTAAATCTAGTTCAAACCTTGCTATGACCCGACCCGAACGAGGACCGACCCGGAAATTTTAATGTTTTGTTATGAAAGTTTCGACACCGAAAAAAATGGACCCCATTGAAAAAAATCCTGGGTCCGCCACTGTATACCGGTCAATTATTGGTGAAATATTAGTCAATATCGCCGATAATATCGGCACCGATATCTGACACCGATATTTTACCCGGGGACCAATAACCCATATATCACCGATATTAACTGCATAGGTTAGGGGTCCGGATCGATTTTAACAACATTGTACTATACCTTAATTGGAGATACAGAAACTAAGCTGCATGAGAAAAAGATTAAAGTAAAAGGAAAAATGAAAAAAAAAAGTGGTGCATATGAACCTGCAAACATGACCGACGCCTTCAACATCAATAGTGAAGTCCTCGATGAACTGCAGAATCTCATCAACCCGCTGCACCATGGACGCATATACATATTGAGCTAAATTAGGAAAAAATACAAGTTTTGTCCTTCATCTTTATACCACTTTTCAGGCGGTGTCCTTTTTAACGAATGTTGACAGGCGGTGTCCTTTACTAGGTATTTTGTTGCAAGTTTAGTCCTTTATACCCAACCCAGTTAAAAAAACCTGTTAATTGTTGACAGGCGGTGTCCTTTACTAGGTATTTTGTTGAAGTTTAGTCCTTTGCCTAGGTATTTTGTTGCAAGTTTAGTCCTTTACACCCAACAATAAACAGGGTTTTTTAACTGGGTTGGGTGTAAAGGACTAAACTTGCAACAAAATACCTAGTAAAGGACACCGCCTGTCAACATTCGTTAAAAAGGACACCGCCTGAAAAGTGGTATAAAGATAAAGGACAAAACTTGTAATTTTTCCGCTAAATTATCTAAATTTATAATATACCGATTTTTCCTTTTAAGAGTAATAATAAGTTAATAACAATACCTTTGGTACTACAAAGATAAGCAAGAACGGAGTTAAAAATATCGAAGCCATCTCTTCCAGCAACAACTTTCCGGTGTACTACGTAACAATATACATTTCCACATCAGCATCACAATAAAAAAAAAAATTGCAAATTTTAGCAAAAAGGGTATACCTGGAAAAGAGTCTCGAACTCCACTCGAACAAATTCGGTATTTTCTTTACCGCGCCATTTTTTCGGCATATAATGCGTGTGTTGAACCGTTAACGACATAGTCCCATGTGGATCAAGTACTAAAAGTTCATCCGACACAAGAGCCCGGCCTATGGCGGTTATCGCTCCGAAAACAGCTGCATACCAAAACAAATTACGTCCAAAAATCTGCAATCATAAAGGTCGAGACTTTAGTCAAAACGGGTCGGTTTGACTTTTCGGGTTATGACAAAAACGTGTGACGAAAGTACGAAACATTACATGGCCTTCAAGTAAAGATTCATCAACAAAAGCGATGATGATCAAGATTGCAGCAAAGCCACCGGAAACGAAAGATATGAACTTTGCGATGATTGAAAGAATAGGTGACGGGAATTGCTTTAGATAATCCGACGCGTGTGTAACGCTGCTGTTGATACGGTGCTTGAACAGATGATTCACCTCGTTGAATTCCCTGAATATCCATTTTGAAAGATTTGACCATCTTCTAGAAGAAGCGGTACTAGGATGCTTATAAAATTGTTCTGCGTGTGTTAGAAATAGATACACGAGCATAAAAACGACAAGAAACGGAGATAGAAGAAGCATTGCGATCCCGACAACCATTAGCCTTTTCTTTAAAGTGTTACGGTCCCTAACAAAGTCCTTTCTAATACAAAAGTTTCTGCAAAAGAAATTCTATGATGTTAGTTAGTACACATGACTATAAATACACCTTTTTTATGTGATCAAGATTCAAGATATACATAGCCGGAATATAGGCCGCAAACGAACAGAACGTTCAGCGAACTGTTGTGGCCGGAAGTTCGTTAATAAAGGAATGAAACGAACAAGAAGTTTCGTTCATTTATTTAAATGAAGAAACATGAACAGATGCCACGTTCGTTCATTGATGTTTGCGAATGTTCGGTAACGTGTTCGTTTATGTTCATTTGAGTTCGTTTATGTTCATTTGTGTTCGATGGTCCATAAGTGTTTTTAGGTTTTATATTCATGGGCGAAGCTTAACAAGGGCGGGAGGGGGCGGCCGACCCCCCTATCTTTTTACTCAGTAGTTGAGAGTATGTAGTTTTCGTATAGAAATTTTAGGGTATATACGTTTTCGACCCCCCCGGTTTTATAGAAATTTTTAGGTCCAGTGACTCCCCCCCCCCCCCCCCCCCGGTCGGTAATCTCAAGCTTCGCCACTGTTTATATTTATTTTAATACTTTAATATTTCAAAATTCCAATAAATAAATACTTAATAAGTATCAGTGTATTATATATTAAGTTCATGAACACGTGTTTGTTTTCGTTAGTTTCCATTTCGTTGCCTAAAACTAACAAACGAACACAAACACGTTCATTTTCTTAACGAACAAACACGAACATAAATCCCATTCGTAGTTCCTTAACAAACGAACACGAACAAGGTGTTGTTCGTATTAGTTCGGTCCGTTTGCAACCCTACCGGAATTTACCATTCAAAAGTAAACAAGTCGAAATCTGCAAAATCACTTTTTCTAATTTTTCACACTACAAAAGTCCATTAGACTTTTTCGATGTGATCAATATCAACGAGTACTTTACGATAGAAATAGAGGTTACAAACCTATCAAACATGCTGTGTAATATGCACCAATTTAGAGTCCATTCAAGGGTCTTGGTTAGCATCAGGCAATATCGTGTACCATCGGGACCTTTCTTGATGGTGGGACCCGCACCTGGGACCCACGAAGATATCGGGAAGGCTAACACACCTTTATTCAACATTCCAATCAAGTAGTTTTCCTTCCTCATCAATCTCATCACAATATCGTGTGCCGAAAGATCCTTGACCACACATAGTTGTCGTGTTTCTTGAATTTGGACCACTTTTTCGAGAATCGATGCCCATGGCATCGTTTGCATCTCATTGTCGGTTACGCCAAGACTTGCAACCAAAAAAAAAAAACGAATAAGTAAACTTTGCGTACTTCAAACAACAGAAAAAACCTCCAAATTTTCATTTAGAGTAAAATGCCAAAATCGTCCCTAAAGTTCAGTCATTTTTGCTTGTTCCATCAAAAATGACTTTTTTTTTGCATTTGAGTCCTTCAGGTTTGCGTTTAATTGCGATTTTCATCCTTGAGTTTGGCAATTTATTGCGACTTTCGTCCCTCGAAATTTGGCCAGCAGGGATGAAAATGGCTGCTCGGGGACGAAAGTCGCAAAAGTGGTCAAACCTCAGGGACGAAAAATGGCATTTTACTCTTTCATGGTGTGTTTGGATGAGCATTTTTAAACAAATATACAAAAAGCCCTAAATTTAATTACCCACTATTGAATACCTGTTAATGTAGAATTGGCGTATGTCGAGTGTATCCTTCAACTGTACAAAGAACCGTAGAAAGCAAAATATCCAATAAACGAAGGTGATTCCCAAATAACCGAAAATAACAACCTTAAAAGTCGTTAAAGGCGTCAAAGGATGTTCATGAAGAGCCTCTTTCGCAAGATCACACGGTTTTATCCCGGATTCAACAGCATCCATCCCACATTTCGCTTTTCGAAGACCATCCCAATCAACAAACAATATAAAAAAGCCCGAAAAACATATAGTAAACGCCAAACTCAAAAGCTCAACGATCCACTTAATAATGATGCACCATAGACCTTTTTCACAATAGTAGCTATAGAGTCTCTCGAAGAATAAATCCAAATCGGCTATCGGTTCGACTTTGAAGCTTTCACCGTTTAGAAGCCCAGACGGGCTTTCGCTACCAGGACTCGGGGCCCGTTGGTAATCGGATAACTCGATTTCAGGGTTAACATTGTCACTAAATGGTGTATAAGATGATTCACCGAGTAATTTTTGTTTTAAGTTGTGGAGGGTTGTGGCACCTATTTGCCCACCGAACATTGTTATATAAGATTATAAATATGCAGGAGAAGGTCGTCCATCCCCCAACGACGTTCGATGATTACACCAAGATTCTGAAAAAGGTAGAAAATCATGTAAGCATCAATCAAGAATCGCATAACCAAACCTCGTTGGTAGTTATTAGTTAGCTAGCAAACGGCCTCCAACTTTTACTTTCTAGCGTTTTAAATCTTTACGGGTCAATAATGGATGTTTTTAATATAGTAGGGACCGGTGGTCCTCATACTTAATAAATTTTAATAGCTATATACCTACTTTGTTGCTACTAGTATCGATCACCATACCCCATAATCTATTCAATAAGAACATTATACTAAACCACATTCTCACACATAAAAAAAAAAAAAAAAAAAAAAAAACAAATGGCCTGCAACCAATTCAAATAAGTTTATTATTCTTTTTTTTAGACCACTAAATCAGGAACTAGAATATCAGATTATTTAAAACAGAGACGATTACAGACTAATGGCAGGTAGACGAGCAACAAGTTGCGCTGCTACCCCCTTCTTAATAGCAAACCCTACCCTGCTAAACACAAAATTCTGCCCCTTAACATGCGCGGTGTTATGCAACTAGAATTGCAACCGAAATATCAATAGCACGTATCAAAGATCAAGAAAACACAAAGTTTGAATCTTTATCACAACAATCATATCACCCAAACACAAGTTATTTTTCTCGAAGCAATTCGGTGCAAAATCAGTTGCAGACAAATTAAATCCGCATCAAAAGATACAACAAATTCGACTCGGGAAACTTAAAAAAAGCAAATAGTTTGATCAAACAAGAAATTCGAACTATAAATCCCAAAGAATGAATCGAACAAAATACTGAAACCCCAGAAGTTATTCGGAATTTCGGATATCATACGTTTTTTATATTATACCACATTGTCACAAGAAAACAAGAACCAACGGGCCCACACCAATAAGTTCTATGATAGTACTTGTCTACTTCAACATTCAAATGTCGGGAAACATAAGATAAGATCGCTACAAGACGACCAAATATAGCATGCCTAACATGTAACAACTTATATGTATCTACTTATGTATAACATCACTAACGAATATAATCAAGTTTATGCAACTAGAATATATCCGATGCATCAACTTCTCTCACAAAAGCAACTATCGAAGATCAATAAAGCAACTAAAAAGTCATTAACATCAAGTAAAAAAAACACAAAGTTTGCATCTTTATAACGATTTAAATGACCCAATAACGAGTTATTGTTCTTGAAGCAATTTGGGGGCAAAATCAGCTGTATATAAATTAAATCCACATCAAAAGATTCAACAAATTCCACTCAGGAAACATCAAAACTTGGTTTTAAAAAGCGAGAGGCGTACAAAAGCGACGAGGTAAAACCGAGGCGCACAAAAGCAACGAGCGCAAAAACGGTGGGCTTTTCGTACCCGAGGCGCAAAGTGATTATATAATTTTTTTTATATGTATCCTATAGGTTTTTAGCATCTCTTATCCAAATTATAGCTATAAATAAGGTTTATATATGATTTTACCCATAAGTACAATCTAAAAAACCTATTGCACAACAGTTTGATGCTTACATACAGCATAAAAATACCCTATGTACATGAGGCGCGCGCCTCAGGCCTAAAAACCTCTAAAAATGCTTTTTTTTGGAGCTTTTCGTAAAAAGCGCGCCTCGGGCTACCTAAGGTGCCAAGGCTTGCGCCTTGCGCCTAGGCGCGCCGCTTTTTAAAACCCAGCATCAAAATAAGCAAATAGTTAGTGCAAATGTGCAACTCATGGAAATCCCAAAACACAAGGGAAAAAACACCGTTTAACGGACAGTACGTTGATCCCAAAAAAAAAAAAAAGAATCAAACTATAAACCGCATAATTGAATCGAACAAAACACTAAAACCTCAGAAGCGATTTAGATACTATATGCATTTTATGTTGCATAAACATTATTATATACCACATTTTCACAAAAACAAGATCACTTACAACACCACCAAATTCAACATGCCTAATATGTTATAAGTATCTATTTATGTAACATAACTATACAATTAAATAAAGTTCATGCAACTAAAATATCAACAGCACCTGTCAAAAAATCAAGAAAGCAACTTAGAAGTTAACAGAATCATGTAAAAAACACAAAGTTTGCATCTTTATAACAATTTTAACAGCCCAATAGCAAATTACTGTTCTTGAAGCAATTTAGGGCAATATCAGCTATAAACAAACAAAACCCACATAAAAAATTCAACAAAATTAACAAACAATTTGCCCAAATATCTTGGAAACCCCAAAAATCAAAACCCAAAACCCGAAACAGTTTACCTGTAAGAAACCCAGATGACAAACCACCGTTAATCGATCAAAAACCAAGAATTTCAAACTGTAAACCGAAGAAAACTGAATCAACGGAACCACTGAAACCCCAGAAGTGATTGAGAAATTGAAGTGGAATACGAAAACGATTGGATATAAGAAAGCGAAAAGATGAATAAAAGAGAAATCTTGATGTGATTGCGTGAAGAAGAAAGTGGAATTGTTTTTATGTGTTGCAAGAAAGCTTTTGTTTTGTTTCTCTCTCTAGAACTTTGATTTAACAAACAAGACGAAGAAGACGTGAGAATGATAATTTCTTTGTTTTTTGTGATCGGTTGTTTGGGCTTTTGGTTAAGTTGGGCCCAATGGGCTGTAAAAGTTGGGCCGGTTTAAATGGGCTAGGTTATGTGAAGTTTGAATTGAAATGATAACGGCTAAATAATTGAAAATTGTTCCAATTAAGAACTTGTAACCTAATATAGCCGCCAACGGTCATCTAATGGAAGCATGATATATATGTGTAGGATTTCAAAAGGTTTACACATCTTTGTGAGTTGTTTGATATTTGTTTCTTGGGTTTCATTTACGCGATAACGATTGTTGCTTTAGATATTTTTCAGGTGACGTTAAGTTGAAGAATCTTGAGTTTGTTGGAGAAAAAGGATAACGATACTACATCTTGTTGTTGAGGTAAGAATTGGCTCGGAGATATAATCAGGTAATCTACTTTTTTTGTTCATTTGAGTTCGTGTGAGAAAAAAGATAACGACTCTACAATTCATTTCTGATCGAAGAGATCGTCTTGAATATATATAATCAGGTATTTGTTTTTGTTACTTTTGAATTTTGGTAGAAAAACGACGACTCTACAATTCGTTATTGATATAAATTGTTTTTTTTTTAATTCTTTTGCTATTGATTTAAATTGTTTTTTTAATTCTTTTGCTTTCTATTAATTTGATTATATAATTTGTTTTCTTTTTACTGAGATTATTATATTTAACGTTATTTTTTCAAATTAATCGATTTAGAGTTTAATTCGTGATTACGGGTTTAATTGTATTGAAATCGGATAAGGAAGATTTCATTTTGTTTAAACGTTTTTTAAACTTTAATTATAGCTAACGTTTTTAAAACTTTGAAGATCTCTTTTTTTTTTTTTTTTGAAAAATATTTTACGAGAAAATAGCCTTTTTGAAAATTTACAATTACCGATTTGTCTGTTTGAAACTCAAATAAACAAAACGTCAAAGTATAAGGGTCAAAACATAAAACTTCTAAACTTACAAATAACTTCCAACAAACACCCCTCCCGCGTCCACGTCAGATTTCGCGCCAACGCTGACCTGTCACTCATCCACGTCACCATTCGCGCCAAAAAAAACCTACTATTTCACCACCATTCCCCACCATTTCCATCTTCATCCCTCTCATCACAGACACACACACACAAACACAGAATGAATTCAACCGGAGCCAATACGTCGTCGTTCGAGCCCAAAAAACTTCTCCGATCATCATCCGTCAGAGAACCACTCAAAACGCCCGAAAAACCTGCAAATCCGCCGCGAAGAGTTCTCTCGCGCCGCCAGCAATCTCTCCGGTCAGTTAAACAAATACGAGAAGCAGCGAAGCAGCTCCAGAAACCCGATCTGAAACCGTCAGATCCGTTAACATCAGATTCAACGGAAGTCGAGATCGTGAAACCTAACGCCGTTAAATCACTTCCGGAAAAGTAAGTCAGATCTCCAAATTCCAACCGTTTTCACCTTCAAAACATGTTGTTCATTACTTCATTACTGATCTATTTTTTTTTTTTTTTTTTTTTTTGTGTTTAGGTATGAAATGTTGAATAAATTCTTTCATAGCTTAACATCCTCTGTTAGACTGCTTCGATTGAAAGGGTCTATGTCGTCGTTCACGAATATTAGCCGTCAGGTTCAGAGCTTAACCGATAGGTATACTGAATGAATGATTTGTTACATTCTGTTGTTGATGTATTACTGTTTTGAATAATAAACTGAATGATAGTTGGTTTTCTGTTCATATTTTGTAGGAGTTTTGGTTATAATCATTTAGGTCAGCTTAAGTATATCATGCCAGAGGCAATTGAGATCAAGAAGATCCTTATTCGAGACGATCGGACGAGTTGTATGAAGCCAGATCTTCATATCACTTTGAATTTCGCTGTCGTGTTCAATGACGAAAAGATGAGTTCTGATAGCAGTTATTTACGGTTAACCAGATTGTTTCGATCTCGGCTTGTTAAGTTTTGTAAATCCAATCCTGAGGTATAATATGATTCAATTTGATTTTGACATATGTTTTGAAGTTTATATGTTGCTTACAGTTTTTTGATATGTTTTGGTGGTTGTAATTAGGGGGAAGAAGTTCCACAGGAGGAGTTACCCGAACCGTTTAATCGATCGAGCAGAACGAATTCAAACGCGATTCAAAAGCCCGATACAGCATATCCGTTATACGAAGAGCAGCCGATTGCAGCATCGCATATGCCACCATCGTTCAAAAGACGTTTCTCAAAACAAGTTCCAATCGAAAATGTAGAAACAGATAAGAAAAAATCCAGTGTGTTAATTGAACCTCAAGTTGACCATAGCTCCAACAATGTTATGTCACCAGTAAAATGGTCTGCAAAGTTACCCGAAACGCCAATCAAGGGCTCGGTTTCGACTCCGTCGAAGCTTGTTTCGACGCCATTCACTGCTACACCTGCGCAATCAGCGCGAGCACCGGTGAGGTGTCTTATGACGCCAGACGAAGAATCAACGATGTCTCCTAGCAAGTTAACCCGACGTTCAAGCGGTCGAGGATTAAGATCGATAACATTCGATACTCCTGTGAAGAATAAAACCGCACCAGCCAAAAGGGTGTCATCCGTTGACTATGACGATGACGATTTATCCGATATTCTCTCGCATGATCTGCTCGCATCGGTAATCTTGTTATAGAAATCTTTGTATGCATTTTTAGTCATGTGGTGTGTATGTTTTGACTCTTGATGGTTTGTTTCAGATTAGAGAAAGGGAACTGAAAGTATTAGAGGAAAATAATCCGGAAATCTCGCAGGCGAAATGGAGGAAACAAATGATTGCTCGATTACCGAAGCTATTCGACACGCTTTTGTTTTACTTTCAATCGATTAAGCGGACAGTTATTACAAAACCGGAGCTTGTGAACCTGATTGTTTCAAACCAGTTGGAAATTGTTGACCCAAGTAAGTCAACATGTTCATAGTCAAAGTTTCGACTAACTCCACTAATATAGATCCATTAAATCTATAATCTTGTTATCAATGTTTACAGGAGAAATTGAAGAACAACTCAGATTGTTGCTAGAGCTAGCTCCTGAATGGGTTTATGAGAAAACAGCATCTAGTGGTGATCTTTTGTTTTGGTAAGACCATCTTCGTAATATCGAATTAGATACATTCGGTTCGATACATTGTTTATTGACAATTTTTTTTTTAAATTTGCAGTGTTAACAAGATATCAAGCCCAGAGTCGATACGCACAAGACTATCGGAGGCTAACTAAGAGAACTAATTTAAATAGCTCACATAGACAATTAGTGATTCTTAGTCATTGTAATCTTTTAGATTTAGGTTTTTTGTATATGAGTTTTTACTTTTGGAATAAGAATATTCGTGTTGTAGTCTTGTAATCCCGGGTTCTAGTTTCTTGTTCCTGTTTTTTCTTTATCTATAAAAGTTTTTGCCGTTCGAAAAATAAGAGCTTTGACGTGGGATAAAAGGAAAAACTTGTTTTTAATAAAACTCCGATGAAGCTTGTTTCGACTCCACTAAGAGTACACTGTTTATGACCACTGGAGGAAAGGTAGATAGCGCCTAGTAAATTAACCAGGCGTTTAAAGATCGATAACATGCGACAATCCTATGAACCTGTCAAAAGGTATCCGCTGACAATGATCATCATCATCATCATGGTCTTCTTCCTAAGGATCTCCTTGCATTTCTTGTCAATCGATCACTGGTCTTTACATGTGCATGAGAAACGAGTTGTTACAGCCATCAATAGAGGAGCTTATGCAAATGATGATTTCAATCTTGAACGCGAAATCTACAGCTCAGATCATTGTAAGACGAATGAAGTCCACAAGAAAGATCCCCTTATACAAATATGGGATGGTCCAAGTTTTAAGGACCTTATAGTAACCTATTATTCGCATCGCGAATGGAAAAAGATGGAATAAGAAATTTCTGACTCTCACCATAAAGGTTTTAGACTGTCGACAATATGTTGCAAGTTTTAATTCATTGGCTGAGATAGTACCCTATTCAATCTACCCAAAGTCTAAGCTTAATGAAATAATTATTGGTGGTTAGCATCGGAAATAAGAGGGCATATTAAGGTTTCAAAGCCTGCCAAAAAAAAACAATTTATAAATATTTTACCTTTTGTTTAGGCTCTATTCAGTTGCCATTTTATGTCCTTGTTTAACATCATAGGCAAAGTATTTTGTTTTATGCTGCTTGATTTGATATATTAAATAAGAAAATATGCATTAGTTAAACCACTTTTCGTCGTTATTCATCGTTTTAACCTTGAAATCACCGTCGTTTCTTGTTCATTTCATGTCCAACAGTTGTAATTCTTGAACCAAGAATCTTTTATCTACTTATAGCAATAAGATTTTCGACATATCAAAAACCAATTATACAAAACTAACTATACACTAGTGGATCTTTGAAGATGATGCAAAGAGAACTATTGGAATTTAGAACACCCCAACATCCATCTTTAGGCACCAATAATTGGGGCGGTGCATCTCCTATGTTAGCTAGGGAAATACCGAAAGAGTCCTTGGAACAAAGGTATGCTAGGTTCAACACCGTTAGAACACATGATGAAATCTTTCCTACTTATGTCTTGCCTCAAAGTCAAGGTCAAGGTCAAAGTCAAACCAGTAAATCGTTTCGAAAGGGGTACTTGTTGAAGTTGATATGGCCGGATAAAAAGACGAAAGGGAAGCAAACCTTGGGTGCTAGATTAAAGAAAAGGAGATGGTTGCCTGAGTTTGACCCGAAGGGGAGATGGCCGCAAGGTTGGTGATCCAAGTTTGACTATGGAAAACGGGTCAACGATATGACAATGAGTTTGTTTGAAGTTCGGTTATTGAATCAGATATTGTTTTTTTTTTTTTTTTTTTTTTTTTTTTTTTTTTTGCATATAGCTGTTGAAGATCTATGTGACGGTGTTCTTGCTTTTGAGTCTTGAATTTATGGTTCATATATTTGCTTGCGAAACATTATCTACTAATCTAGTATCATAAGTCGGCAACATCAACTTCAAGTTGTTTCTTTGTAAGCCGGTCAATCTAGTTATGTACAAGTCAATTCCTTGTAAACGGGTCGACTTGGTTGTGTTTTGTGTCCCGTTTCTTTACTAGTTAAGACTTCGTGATTCGACACATTGGGTTGGTTTTGCTCTAGCAAGTTGTATATCGGTTATGGTTTGCCCTATATCTCGGTCCACCTTTTCCAATATTAGGTGTTTTATAGGCCCGTAGGGCTAGAGGCGGAAATTTCAACCTATATATTTATGTTATGGCGATTTGGGTTGTTTTATCTCAAACCGGATTCGAGTTGGTTTTATCTTAAAGTGACCAAACTAGTGTATAAACCCTCAATTAGGTTAATCTATGTGCATACACCAAAAACAATAAAAAACTAATCAAACAAAACACAATAAAAAGCTATAAGTGGCAAATTTAACTTCTAAGTATCAATTTTAACTTTTTATCATATCAAACACAAAAATAGAGCAGTTAACTAAAACCGAAACCTTTGTTTTAAAGGCGTTAATCACTCCGAAACGCTTATGATCTTGAAAGTCGAGGTGTGAGGCAAAGGTATTCACCTCACGAACACGAGAAGCTCGATATTCATAAAGTAGCCAAATGAAACTTCATGTAAAATGCGAAAACAAAATATCATTTGTACCACTAGCATCCGCCATATAACCACAACATTTTTTGCGCTCATTCAAATATTTGTCCTACATTCATTCGCGAAGTGTTTCCTAATAATTGCTGTACCTCACAAGATTCTTTATAATAAAACGGTTTGGAAGATTTATGCATTTCGAATAACCTTAATGAAGTAAAATGATTTAGAAGGCAAGAGCGCATCTGAAATCGGTTATGTGAGTATCTGATATGTCAGATTGCATAATCTTCATATCCTAGTGGGTGAAGGGTGAAGTTCTGGCACTACGCAAACCTAACATGAAATTTGTCGGTTTGGATTTAACCTAAACGGATTCAAGCCAGTTAGTTTTTGTTTAAGCCCACGAATGTGTTTGACTAAACGGGTCGGATTCCAGACAACCTGGCAGTTCATGAATTGACCCGTTTATATTTATGAAAAAATGTTCAAGTATTTATGACAAGACTTAAAACAATCGGGCATATAATGTCGACTTGAAAAGCTAAAAAAAAATGGACGTAATGATATGTAGTTTAAGTGCAACTGTTTTATAAATATTTATGTTTTGGGGCGTAAAATTGCAACTTTTAAAAGTAATATACACACAAAAAAATTAGGTCGAGTCGTGTTTAGGTTCATGTAAAATCTATCATCCCGTGAACACGCCCCATTAACCTTCGCTATGACTATATCTATCTAATAAACAACTACAATGTAAAACAAGGGTTTAAGCATTAAAATTTACTAGTAGGATTATTATTTCAGTTTCTTCCATGCATAAAACCAGACCATGGCCAAAACATAAGTTATGATCATAGAAAACTAGAGCTAATTCATGTTCAACAAAATCAACAAGACATAACAGTAATCACCGAATGATTACCATCGTAAAACCTGGCTGAAATCATTTCATCTTGGCCTCGGTGAATAGAACATGACGATTGACGCGCGGATCATACTTTCTGAACTCAAGCTTCGTTTGTATCTTCCTCGGATTCTTCTTCTTCACGTAGAAAAAACCGGTCCCTGCTGCTGACACGAGCCTTATAAGCACTGTGGCACTTTTCTTCTTCTCCCCCATTCTTCAATCTACAAAAACCAAACAATGAGCATGATTTAGCCTTCCATAAATCATCATATCACAACACAGAATTACCGATTCGTTATTTAACTTAATGTAGTTTTAGCAAATCAAATCTGAATTGATTTTGCTCTAACTCCAATCCTGTTAGATAAAAATTGTGGCTTCAAATCATAGTTGTTAATAGCGGATAGCGGATGCTAGCGACAAGCTATACGCTACGTAACGATAGAGATGAAACAGCGAGAGCTCGCATATGTTTAGCAACACACTAGAAGAAAATTTTAGAAATATTTTATAAGTGTATTATATCCAAAGAGGCCGGTTATTGTACAATTGGCCTTAACGCAAGGTTTAAAAGAACGGAAACGAGTTTCGAGGCGTTTTCCCTTCGCCTCACGAGGCGTAAGGCCGAGGCGGTATTAATAAATAAATATAAAAATTATATATATTATAAAAATAATAATACTACCTAATTTCATCATCGGATTCATCAAAAACACACTTAAAAAAGACATGAAATGCTTGAAATTAACACAAAAAGTCAAAAACTTCAAAAACAGCTATCAAAATCCCCTGAGGCGCACCTGAGGCGCAGCTTTCTTAGCGCCTCAGCCCCTTTGAGGCGCATATACATTAAAAACACCATGAGGCGCGCCTCAGACTTGTTTTTTGGCCGTTTCGCCTCGAGGCGCACGCCACAAACGTTTTTAAAAACCATGCCTTAACGTACAATGCGTACACTGTAAAAATATAACATGCGGTTTCACAAACCTGGACAACCTATATCATGCGGCTTCATAAACCCGGACAGCCCATGCGGATTCACTAAAACCCGGACACCTATAACATGCGGATTCACTAAACCCGGGACACCTATAACATGCGGATTCACAAAATGGGAAAATATAACATGCGGATTTCCTCTACTTCACAAACCCGGACACTATATAACATGCGGCTTAGCAAACTCGGAAAAATATAACATGCGGAATACTCATCGCGTACGCTCGTACGTTAAGGTCAATTGTATTTTACACTTTCTCTATATCCAAATACGCTGTTTTATACGTATATTTAACAAAAAAACCTAAAAATCGCGCTATTATTATTAACTATTAAAACAGATAAAAAAAAAACTAAAATCTCGCTATTTACTCGTTATGGAGGCTCCAAAATCAGATAGTGACACACGAGCACTTCAAATAATATGAAGTCAAGCCTAACAATCGAACGAATAACAAACAAAAACAATGCAGTGTGGAAAAGATAAAAAACTTAGAACAAGTAGAGATTTAAAATTTTATGTTTTAATTAATAACTGCATACATATTTCTCAAACTAGAAGCAATTTATTAAATTAAAATTGATGCGATTGTATATATAAACTCAAGTTTAGAGATCAATCACAGGTTTAGCAACTCACATTAGAACTTATATCGCTTAACTTTTCAAACAATTAGTCCGTAGCTTCAAATCACACATTCAGTTTAAATTCCCATTCAATGTAATTAGAAAATTGAAAAAAAATTACAAACAAAAAGCTTGGCGTAGAACAAATCCTTGTTATAAGTTTATAATCTATTCTCCGCCAAGCTTTTTGTTTGTAATTTTTTTTCAATTTATTGTTTTGAGTTTTATTTGAATCAAAGGTGTGTGAATTGTGATTTGTAGCTATTATTTCATTTCGTTCGAATAAGAAATGGAATTAGAGCAAAATAAATTCTGATTCGAGTTACTAAAACAGCGATTCATTTCTAAATTTGAATTCAAATATTCAATAACAAAAGACAATCAGTTGTATGCAACCATAGTCACATAATTCGCTGGTGATTTTCGTTTTGGTTCGTCTGATCCAATTCGCGGTACGAACAGGATCCGGGTTCGCAAGGGCAACAATTCAAATGTAATAGAGAAGAAATGGTGGCTAATCGAAGCTTACCTGCTTGCTTGCTGGCTGACTTGCTGAATCGTAGAATGAAAGAAAGAAAGAAGATCTGTCAGTCAGTCGGCTGTTTGTTTTTTAGGTTTAGAAGATGGACAAGAGGACGACGGCTGCTTTAGTTTAGTTTAGGGTTGTTTTAATTTTATTTCTATTTTTATTTTAACTATATATATATATTAGAGTAAATTACAAAAATCATAATTTAGCCCTAACTCAGTTAATTTTTGTGGTTAAATCTTACCAAATGGACCCCCGCATGAGGGTGTTTTTATGGTTAAATCTGAACAAATGGACCCCACATGAAAGTAAAATAATTAAAATACCCTCGTGTGAGGTCCATTTGGTCAGATTTAAGCACAAAAATTAACTGAGTTAGGGCTAAAGAACATAACTTGCAAGGGTTTGCAAACATCAAGTATGTTTTCTGTAATTATTGAAAATAAATGACACAGTTTGCAATTAGTGACATGTCGAAATAACTAAAGAATTAAAATATGAATGCTCCGGGTATGTCTATATATTTATAACTTTGAGCATATATCATATCATGCAAGTAGTCCAAAAAATATAATAAATAAAAATAGAACATTTTAACACCTAATGGGCTCTTCAAACCACTAACGGGGCATTGGGGCTTATCATATGTAATAAAATATACCCATCAAAAAACAGCCCAGTCATTGCAAACCACAAACTTGATTTAAATGGAAAATGAGTAGTGGCAACCAATTTGTATTATACTATGTATATGTGACCCATATGTCTACCAATGTACATTGACTCATCACATTATGCCATTAAACAAGTACATCCATGAGACATGTAAACAAGGTGTTGGGCTTTTTATTGAAATGGTAGCCTAAAATAATCTAAAGTAAAGTAATCTCATGTATGTACTCGCTTTTTGGTACAAGCTCAAGTAAACCCTCTATCCATTGTTTATATTCTAACCCTTATCAAATAACATGACATACATTATACACACACATGCATACATATGCACATGTACGATGTATGCAAGTGTTACTGCATGTAGTACACTAGTTCAAGATTTTCTAACTTTCGGCCTATCTTCTTAGATGAAAGATGTTAGAAGCAATGTTGTTTGTGGAAGTTAAAAAGTAATAAATAGTGGAAACAATGAGATCAAATGTCTAGAAATCATCTTATTCTAAGTATAATTATTATAACATGATAGAATGAGTTTATCAAACAAGTTGAATAGCAAACAAAACTTAGGGGTTGTTTGTTTGCCTCTTAGTGGTTCAGACCTCTTACTGGTTCAACACTTAATGGTTCAGACTGTTTGTTTCGCGAGCAGATGTCTGAATGGTTCAGACATTTGCCTCGTTCAGCACTTAACCATTCAGCAGTTGCCAAAGAGCCCCTTAATAAATGTTAAGGTAAATATAAATAACAACTATTATCACCATAGTTAAAGTTTAGTTAAATATTTTCTAATTCAGCCCATTCTACGTTTTATTAACAAATTATTTTTGTGATTAGGCAACATAGAAAAGTTCAAGTTTAGAAGATAATGATTGGGAGTTGGTCAAACATTCCTCTAGATGAAGATACAGCTTGTGTGTCAATATATATTTGCTTAGACTATAAATTATATATAGGCTATATTTTTGTATCATCTGGATTACACCTGTGAATGATTGCATGTGAACCACTTTTCTTATCTTTATTGTCTTGTGCTACATCAATGCCACTTAAATAATGACCATAAGATATTGTTAGATCAGTTAAAACTTGTGCTTGTTTTATGAGTTTAGAAATAAATAAATGAAACTTTTTAGTGAGTATGTGTGTTTTAAGAAGATTAGTATGCAAATTATAAGATCATATTAAAATTATATGTTAAGTATTTATCCATATTTAAGATGCAGACTACATGACACTAAAGAAACACCAAAACAAAAGCATAATTGTATCATTGCAATCTATCTTTATTGTATCAAACATGTCTTTAGATGGTAGAAATGTAGGTGTGTATATATATATATATATATATATAGGGGAATGTTCATTTGAGAAGAAATTTAATGTGAGAACAAAAAGAATTTTATCTACAAAACCTACACATATCAAAACCTACACATGACACTAAAGAAACACCAAACTCAAAGCATTAATTTTTTTCTCTTTAATTAATTAGTCAACTAATTTTTAATTATCCTACATATAATCTACAAAACCTACACATATCAAAATTTTCCTACATATACCCTACACATTATAGAATTTTATCCTAAACAATCGAAATTTATCCTACACATCTCGAAGTATATCATACACAACTCGTAGTTTATCCTACACAACTAGTAACTTATTCTAGACTTTAAATTAAGTTGTTTTTTTTTAATTTGGAAAAAGTATATATTTTGAAAAGTAGTTATAAATTTAATTTAATTAGTTATTAAAGAGGAAGAACACAAATTAATGATTTATGTAACTTTACCAATACACCATTATATTAAAATTAAATGCATATATTAAATGAAGTAAAATGAATCATCCTTATTGGTTGAAACTTCTTCTTTTTTCTTCTTAGACCATAGGTAATGGTTAATGCCCACTAAGGGGCATTTTTCATCACATCATCATCATAAGAAATTCCATTTCACACGAAAAAGGGCAATTACAAAGCAATGGCAGGTAGTCGGGCAACAAGTTGCGCCGCCACCCCCTTTTGAATAGAAAAACCAATTCTACTAAATACAAAGTTTGAAACCTTTAGCGACGAAGAATTACTGTTAACGACTTTTTGAACCCGATTCAAGAGTCGCACAGCGTCAGGAGCGAGACCACCAAAGGTATCAAACGCAAACGGGACAAACACATGTTGATTCTCCCGGCAGGCTTTCTCATGTTTTGCCACTTTGCTCGCCTCTGCCTTGAGCACCGCTTGCCCTACAACAAAGCCCTTGTCCTTGAGCCCAACAAGGGGGGAGACTCCAGTTAAATCTACACAAGCGTGTTTCCCCCCTTCCCATCCAAACACAAGGATGTCCGCCGGGCGTAAAGTGGACCTCCCCTCTAAGGGGTCAGTCAGGAAATTTACTGGAGCCTCCTTTTTGGCAGAGATCCCGGCCCGCTTAAGAACATCACATAACACATCTCTCACCCAATCATGCCGATATTTAAACCCTGGTAGCTCTTTACAGTGGATTGCGTGCTCGCCGAAAGAATCCAAACACGCTTTGCGGCATACCGGACAAGGCTCGTCAACTGGGAACAATGGAATCATCAGTCGGTATCTAAGGATAGCACGATATTCCACAGCCGACATGTGTTGCCCCAAGCCTTCAATAGGTGTGACAGACAGAAAATCCTGAGCATGTGGGGCACGTAGACATTCAAACACAGCTCTTTGCCGAGGGGATAAAACAAACTTCTCTTCAAACCTCTTGACAATTCGGCCATATAAGGCATTCGCCAGAATTTTCTGGGATTTAGGAGGGGCGGTGTCTTTAATGTAGAAACCGCCAATATCAAGGTCGGGAAGAGAACTATGCAAACGGTCTAACGCACTCCTGTAATCGGAGTCCAAAACATCCCCACCACATTCTCGGAGTATGTGGTTTTGTAAACCCCAAGATTTGAGCCCTTGAAGCCACGAAAGCATATGAAGAGGCATCCTCGGCCGTACAAATCCCTAAGCCTCCAAACCGGGTCGGGAGAGAAGCCAACCTCCACTGGAGATCTCCAAAAAAGGCACCCCCACAAACAACAATATCCTCTAATGCTCCCCGGAGGCCTTCATCAAAAACAGAGACGGCTCCCCCGACCAAAGAAGGTTGACACGTTCGAAGACCAAACAGTAATTTAGCTACACCCATACAAGAACGAAGCAAGAGGAGCTCGCTCTGAGGGTCGCGTAGGCGTTTAAGGCACCTCATCAGCTCGACTGCACATTTCGCTCTTTTAAGAGCCATACCACTAATAAACTCTGCATCACGACTAACGGCCCCCCCCCCCAGGAGTTTCACACCCAGCACCGGCCTTTTAAAAAATGTGTAATGGTTAATGCCAATTTCATTTATTACTTTCCATTATTTTCTTCTCTTTGGGCATTATTATAGAATGCCCCACCCTCTTCATACCCTTATAATGCCCAAGGGGGTGGTGTTGAGGGCATTATCAAACCTTTTCATGCCCTTATAATGCCCATTACACATGGTCTTACAAAAATTTTTTTCTCATTTGAACCCTCCACTATATATATATATATATAATACATATGGGAAGGATGACTACAAAATTGAAGTAATTGCATTTTTTTATGCATATAGCACAACTCTAAATGAACTTAATTAGAAGGTAAAATTTGGATATATTTTCGGGTATTTCGGATACTTCTGGATACTTGGACAATATCCGAAAATTTTTAAAATCACTATCCGAATCCGAAAATTCAGATATCTGAAATTTCAGATATTTCGGATTCGAATATCGGATAATTCAGATCAGATTTTCAAATACAAATAGTTTTGAACACCCCATCGCTAAATGTTGTTCTGGTTTTTATAGTAAAATTGTAGGGAGAGAATATGCTTTTCTTATTATATAATACCATCGATATCTTCTTCTTCCTATGATTAATTTTGATAATTGAAACTTTAAACCCATATTAATAAATAACACTTTTTAGAAGCTCACTATGTTAATTAAAGCATATAAAAATAGAAATGAAATAGAAACCAAAATTTATTTACTTTCCATATAAAAACCATAATTAATAAAACATAAAAAAAATCATAACCATAACTAATAAAACAAATCAAAAAGTTATAATTATGAAAATGAACATATAGAACAAAAGCATATATAAAATTTTACATTTAATAGGATTTATACTTATACAGACTGCAATTTGAAATTATATTGTAGAATAAAAAAAACTCTTCTTGATTTTCTCAATAAGTTAATATGTTAAAAATACATTTTTTTCGAATAATGATGTTGGTTATATCCGGCTATCGACGGGTCATCAATGCAAACATGGAACTTACATAATTAAAATAAGTTGTTTTACATGGAACTATCATGTTCAAGACATTAACTCTCCCGGTTAATACTCCAAATTACATATCAATACTTTCTTTTACAGCTAGGCTAACGGTGTTTCTTCTTATATATGCAGATCTCACGCTCAAATCTAATCAGTCCAGAACAACAAGTCCAACATGTATATGCTTCTTTTTACATATAATCGTAGGTTAAAATATTCCACCTGCACGCTTAAATACATATCTCATTACGTATTTTATCATGAAAATGGACATGTAAACAAAAATGATATTTCATCTATCAGAAAGGTGTAATTTTCTAATAATACTATTATAATTTAGTACATAAACACACCGTCATGTACATTTGTAAAAATCGAAACCTGTATAGTCATAGCTAGATTATATGTAAATGATAGCATAATTAACTATATAATTAAACTAAATCCCTATTTTGTGGTTTGGACTTTGAACAATGGCCTCCCATTCAAACTACACACTTCTAATATTAATATCCCTAGTAGATTTTTGGCTTCATATATAAGTTATAACTTATGATTATGTCTTAATTTATGTCTTATTAGTTCATTAGTTAATTATTAAATATTTTAAGCAGCTGCTTGAAAATGAGACTTCCTAAGTTTTGTCTTTTCCATGTCAAACAATGGTGTTTTCTTTGATAAATTTCTTGTCGTTTGGATCAAGAAATGCTGATGCTAAATGCTTCGATAGGTTCATTGCTATGTCGTTTAATGTTCTTGATTATTCTGATTATCTAATTGCATTTGGTTTTTTAATTTGATATCAATAAAATTTATAATTTATGTATATGATTATTTAAGCTTGTTTTTTTTTTTTTTTTTGAAAAGAGAACTTCATTGCACCACCGAACCCGAAAACCGGGACGGGAAAACAAAAAACAAAACCTTACATATTCACAAATTTACACCAATCTTCCCACTCAAACTTCCCTTTCTTCGCTCTATGTTTAAACCAAAAAAAACTAACAACTCTAACCTCGCTAAAAATCTCCTCAACACTACTTCTAATACCATTGAATCTCAACTTGTTTCTAGCCTTCCATAACACCCAACACGTCGTAAGCACAATACCGTGCAACGCCTCACGATCCGCCTTTTCCCTATCCCCCACACTATGCAGCTCAACTAAGTCTCTGAACGAAAAAATGAAAAACCTCGGGATCCGGCACCAAAAACTAACCTTTTCCCACACCCCCACAGAGATCGGACAAGCAGAAAAAATATGGGAGACGGACTCGAGATCTTCCTCGCAAAGGCAGCACATGTCATCAATAATCGTCATACCTCTGCTGCAAAGGGCGTCCACCGTGGGTATCCTGTTCATTTCAGCGCGCCATGCGAAGATATTGCATTTTTTGGGAATCCATTTACACCAATTCATCACATATCGGCTGCTATAATCGCGCGAAGAGCTGATGTGGTGTTTAACCGCCGCCACAGAGAAGCACTTCGACCCGTTACCCTGCCATGACCATTTATCCGTACCCGGCGATAGAGAAACCGCACCCAAGGCCCCAGAAAGCGACTGCCATTCCGAAAGCTCCTCGGCCGACTCCGGGTCATGTCTCCAAAGCCAGAGACCTTCTCCCTGAAGACGATCACGAACACAACATGTCTTCACTACTTCCAATTTAAAAAGAAACGGATACTTCTCCTTTAAGGGGACGTCAAACAACCATGGGTCCAACCAAAAAAGAATTTTATCTCCACTATTAACCTCACCTTTGAAGAAGTTACGGAGCGGAACATTCCCAACCAACGGCCTCTTAATAGAAGAAGCAATATTACTCCAAACTCCACCAAAAGATTTCTTCACCGGGAGGAAATCCCAGGCCGAGCCCCCAACATGAATTGCGTTCACAACCTTCACCCAAAAACTATCGTGTTCGTTCTTGTATCTCCACCCCCATTTCGATAAGAGAGCAATGTTGATGTCTCTAAGTCGTTGAATCCCTAAACCCCCCGAATCAAGAGGCGAAGCCACTCTATCCCATGCGACCCAATGCACCTTTTTAATCTCCGAGGATCCTCCCCAAAGAAATTTCCTCACCAGAGCTTCCAGATCCCGAACAACCTTAACCGGGGCTCTATACAAGGAGAAATAATAATTAGGGAGGCATTCGAGGACCGATCGAATCAAAGTAACCCTCCCACCAATGGAAAGCAGAGAAGCTTTCCATAAAGAGAGCCGTTTTTCCATGACATCAAAAACCGGTCTCCAGTTTTCATAGCGATTCATATTGGCCCCTACTATCAAACCGAGAAACTTGAACGGAAAAGAGTCAGCGTTACACCCAATGAAACTAGCCATCTCGGCCACCTCACTAGAATGAGGACCGACCCCGTACAAACTTGACTTCGAGAGATTGATCTTGAGACCTGAGCAAAGGTGAAAACACCTCAAGATTCTAACAACATTAATAATGTTATCCTTGGACCACTCACCCAAAATAACAGCATCGTCCGCATATAGGAGGTGGGAGACCACAGGGCCTCCGTTCGGAAGGGTGACTCCATTAATAATCCCCAGATTACATGCCTTCCTAATCATGCACGAGAGAGCTTCCATCGCAATGACAAAGAGAAAAGGAGACAATGGGTCGCCTTGACGCATGCCTTTAGAGCACTTAAATTCGAAGGTCGGGGCTCCGTTAACTAACACCGAGGCCCTAGCCGACGAAAGGACACCCTTGACCCACGAACGCCACTTGACCGAGAAACCCAACTGGAAGAGCATATCAAGGACAAAGTTCCAATTGATGTTGTCGTACGCCTTCGCAAAATCGATCTTGAGGAAGAAGATATTTTTTTTAGACCGTTTAGCCCAGTTTAGAACTTCATTGACAACTAGAGGACCATCCAGGATCAGCCTATCACTAATAAATGCCGACTGCGTTGAAGAGATAACTTTATCCAACACGAGTTTGAGCCTGTTCGCCAGAATTTTAGAGATAACCTTATTAATCATGCCCACCAAGCTTATAGGACGGAAATCGTTAAGACCGATCGGGTCGTTGACCTTAGGGATCAAGGCAATAAACGACGACCCACACCCCAAACTGATAGTACCAGACGCATAGAAAGCATCCATAATATCGACAAAATCAGATTCAAATAAATGCCAAAATCGCTTAACGAACCGGAAGTTAACCCCGTCGGGGCCCGGGGCCCGGTCATCACCACAACCGAAGACAGCAGCTTTAATCTCCTCTAAGCTAAACCGGGCATCCAACATCGGGGCGAAAGACTCTGGCACTGTTTTGAGATCCGCACAAGCCAACCGGGGCAGAACCTCGCAATCCTCAACGAACTTAGATCTGAAAAATCTGAAAACCTCCTTTTTTACTAATGACGGCTTGGACACCCAGGTGCCACTAATATCCAAACCATGCAGCGAGTTCGAGGCCTTCCTACAATTTAACATAGCGTGAAAAAAGCTCGAGTTTTCATCCCCGTCCTTAGCCCATTTAATCCTAGATCTTTGTCTGAAATCACTGGTTTTCCGATCCTCTTCCTCTTTTAAAACTTTTTTGCATTCCAGGAGGGTCCACTCCTCGTCTTCCGATAAATCCCTGACCTCCATCACGGCCTGAATGGACTCAAGATCAGATTGGGCCAAGGCCGCCACTTCCGAACCTTTGGCGAGCATCTCATCCCTCCATATTTTTAAATCAGCCCTAAGAATACCCAGCTTACGCATGAGACGAGAGTCCGGGGGACCAGGGCACCCTGGATCCTTCCCTAAGGCCGAAACCACGACCTCATGGAAACCAGTGATTTCAGACAAATGATTAAAATGATTTGTATCAACTTCGTGTGTTACATTCGGCTTTCTAAAAATACTAGCACGGTGCCCGCGTGATGCGGCGGGGGCGACACTTTGCATTGCGACACTTGTTTCTGATAGTTTTCTTATTCGTATAATATTTATGATAACATTATTATGGTGGATATATGTCATAAGTTTACACATATGTAAAAGTTTTGTTCTTTTATAAAAATTAATAATCAAAAGACAAAAAAATTTGTTTTTTTTTTGTATAAAAATTAATAATCAAAAGACAAAAAATAAAAGATAAGTTGTTATAATTGTAAAGTTTGTTTATTTTATTGGTTAAATTATAAAGTATAATTTTATTCTTTAAAGTTTATAACTTTTTCTAAATATCCACGTAGTACCCATCCAATAAACTTTAAGTTTAAAATTTTTGTTTTTATAAAAATAAAAAATAGTATTAGACTCGTAAGTACGTTTTAGAGCTTTAACTTAAACTGTTAAATTTCTGTTTTTTTACAAATATAAAAAATTTATATTTTTATAAGATTTCAATAACTGTTTTTATAAAAATAGGATGATAAGAGTTTATATCTTTATTAACTTTATATTATTCTAAGTTCATTTTTTTAGTTCCTAACTAATCTTATCTATACGAGTCTACTTTTAACTAATAATCCCTAAAAATATGCAACACAATCTACTACTATGTATCTAGTCAAGTTGGTAAATAATTATTTTAGAACTGACTAATATTATCTATAACAATATAGTTGAACTTATAATTCCTAAAAATTTGCAACCAAGTTTAGAATTTATCTAGTAAAGATTGTAACTTTCTGGAGTATTTTATTTATATTACTTGTTATAAAAATGTTTATAAAATAATTATTTTTTATTAACTTTATATCATAGTAAGTTCAGTTTTTAGTTTAGCTTTAAAGTTTATTACTTTATTACTTTTTAATTAAAAATGCAAATTATTAGATTAATATCCAAGAATAACTGCAATATTTTATAGTTTCAGCTTTACTATATCTAACTACAATATCTATTTATTGCAACTTTAGGATATTAACTTATATAAGTTCAGTTGACTTATAAATTTAGGATGTTAACTTTATTTTGAACTTTATTAATATGATTAATAACTGCATTATATTAACACCAAAGATAAAGTTCAAATATAAAATAAACTTTATTCATATGTCTAGGTCAAACATAACAACTGAAAATGAAAAAAATATATATAAAAACACTTGATAGATTTCATATTAGACTGCAGAAAATCTGTCCGTTTCTGAATTGACACTCGACGTATTTTTAATCGGGTTTTCCGGTTTGTGCTTGAATCGACGGTATCTTCTAATTCCTCTTCTTTGTCATTGTCCGCAGAATCGTCTAAATTAATAACCTCACTCCATTTCCATTAAGAAAGTCTCTTGGATCTCTTACTTTGAGTCTCAAACCTCGATCCCTATAAATGACAAAATTTGAATACAAAAGTTAAAAAAAGATTAAATAAACCTTAAAATTACATCTTCACTAAATTCACATTGAAGATTAGACTGTATGGACTAAACATTGCACCATAAAAAATAATATCAATACTTTTATCACCATCACCCTGCAATAAAACACACATATAATAACATAACGAACATGTTAATATAAAAGATATACGCAAAAATAATACTTAAAACCAGCAAAATCAATACCTTAGAAGCTTGTTCGACAAGTGTGTTGTTTAAATTGGCATGTTTATCATGCAACTGAATCTGAAAAATCAAATAAGTTAACATTCACATAAAAGTAAATAAAAGAAAAAAAATATTCACTGCTGCGATATAACAAAATTGACATTTCGCAACAATTGAATTCAGAACTGGATTCATTTTTTTAACTTTGTTTAGCAATAGATATAGGAGTGTCCTGCTATATTTATAGTAGTAACTATAGAAGTGAATTAGGGTTTAATTTTAGGTTTGTCACCCCTTTATTTAGGAAGTTTGTTGTGGTTAGTTTTAAGTTTTTATAAGATATAATAAAATAAAATGTGACACATAATATATTCATTTTATGTTGCAGTACTTTGAATTTCTTTTGTTTTTGTTTGCATAGATGGAGCTCATTTTTGTAGATTAGGCACATTAGATCACAAGTATTAATTACTTGTACATTAACGCATAATCGACTTGTACCTTTTAATCCGTGCGTCGATATTGAACAAGACAACTACCGAAACGTCGACAAAAATGTGTAGGTCGTCATGCTATCTTTTGATTTTTTTAAAACAGTATAGTTTATAAGATATGTCAAGATACGTAAAAAAATTATAAGTTTGTTATGGATGGGTGAATTGTAACTAATTATCTATAGTTTTATTAAAACGTTAGGGATTTAAGTGTAATAGTTTAGGGGCTAAAAATAAATAATGTTTAAAAGACCAAACTACCCTCATTTTAGGGGTCTTTCTATAAATAAAGAGGGGGAAAAGTTCTTATTTTTTGGGTATCTTAAAATGCCCCTCCCTCATGCATTATAATATAGTATAGATATATAAAAGGCCCATGCCTTAGTTTATAGAGTTTATATGTATAGATGAAAAGTCGAATGTCTTTTTTTTTTAATCAACATGTGATGTGTATTCATTAATAAGTAGGAAATTACATAATGACGGTAGGTAAACGAGCAACAAGTTGCGCCGCAATCCCGCTATTGAATGTGTCCGTGAGTTCAAACCACATGTAATGAACGGGAACCGTAGTTGATTACAAATGGTGTTCGACAGTTCCATACAAGGTTCATACAAAGCTACGAGTATTGCAAGAAGTATATGCATAAAATATTATTTTGTTGTCGTAAAAGAACTCACTTTATATAAAATGATTATGCGTGGATTTGAACGCGAGTCTCCCAAACTAATTTATATAAGTGTATGACGTTAAGTTGAATGCAAGTCTTGTACATTTGATAGGTTTTATGTCACACTATGAAAACATGTTATAATTTGATGACGACTAATAAACCTTTCTACTAATCGATATGACGTTTTTAGAGAAGATGAGTTGTGAAGGCATATCATAATTTAACGATGAAAAAATGACATCTTTATGTCAATCTATATGTCATGTTAAGAGAAAATCAAGATAACTAGAAGGCAAATCACATGCAAAAACATCTTTATTTTTCATCAACTACAATTTAGGAACATGTACACGTTATAAACTCATTTTTAATATTGGAAAGTAAGGTCTTTGATTGGTTTTGGTTTGATGTGGTTTAATGTCTCCTTCGAGATCAGGAAAGAATGGATATAAATATTATGGATTAGAATAATTGTCAATAAATAGATTATCAAAGATTAAAATACAAAAGGGTTGGATACAATACATAAGCAACCATCCAATACACGTGCACCGGCCCCACGTGCAACTATGTTTGTCGGGTCTTTTGACCATTCGTTTGGGCATCAAAACATATATATAGATTATAGATACATTCGAGTACACATTTCTCATTATTCAATCTACTTCAATGCGACACAAGTGGCATTTGGTATTTATTTGCTTAACAACCCAACCAGTGGCGAAGCTTGACCCGAATGACAGGGGGGTCGAAAACGTATATATCCAAAAATTTCTATAGAACCGGGGGGTCGAAAACGTGTATACCCAAAAAATTTTATACGAAAACTACATATATAACACTACTGAGCAAAAAGTTCGGGGGGTCGGGCGCCCCTCCCCGCCCCTTCTATACTTCGCCCCTGAACCCAACTATTATCTTGTCTTAATACATAAATATATAATAGGAGTGTTAAAGAAAGGTATATTACTTAGAAAGAATATAAATTATGATCAATATAATGTATAATATTAATGTGATTACAAAGGTGCATCTAAAAGTGTTGCAACGATATGTCTAATAACGCGTCTCATTTTCATATATAACCAATCGAAAAAGAGTATTAACTTTGGTAAAATAACTAATAATTAGTTTACCAAGAAATTAATAATAAAACCGACAACCTAAAATAAGAAGTAAAATTTTAAAAACTCCTCTTTCTTTCACAGCATTGTTAACATGAACAAGGCGTCAAACAGAATTCATGGGCTGTCTTTTAACGGGGTTTGGATCGCTGACCCTAAGACCATAAAGGAAGAGCTAAGAAAATTCTTTAGAAAACAATTTGCAGAACCGATGCGCCGTAGACCGAGTTTCATCAATTGGGACCTTCCAACTATTACTTTGGAGGAAGCAGAGATGTTAGTGTCCCCTTTCACAACAGAAGAGATTAGACTAGCTATCAAGGGGTGTGACGGGAATAAGGCTCCGGGGCCTGATGGCTTTACCTTGAAGTTCTATAAAAAATACCGGGATCTTCTCCAACCTATGTTAACGGCTGTCATGGGGGATTTCCACTCGTCGGGGGAGATTAGTGTTGGCTGCAATGCGTCGTTTATAGCATTGGTCCCTAAAAAGAAAGACCCACAGGTAGCAACGGATTTCCGGCCTATCTCTCTTATCGGTTCGATGTACAAAATCCTTTCTAAAATCCTCACGAATCGTCTTAAATCCGTTTTGGATAAGCTTATTGCCCCTACCCAATCGGCTTTTGTCGGGGGGCGAAATATCCTTGACGGACCGTTAATAGTGAATGAAACAGTGTCCTGGGCTAAGAAGAACAAGCGGAAATTATTGGTCTTCAAAGTGGACTTTGAAAAGGCCTATGATTCTCTGAATTGGAAGTTCTTATTCAAAGTTATGAAGTACATGGCCTTCCCGGATAAATGGATCGATTGGATTAAAGGCTGCCTCCGGTCAGGTAAAGGATCGGTGCTCGTTAACGGGTCTCCGTCGGGCGAGTTTTCCTACAAAAGGGGGCTCCGGCAGGGGGACCCGCTATCCCCTTTTCTGTTTATTTTGGCTCTGCAGGTGGTGGATATGTTTATGAGGAGGGCGGTCAGACTCGGGTTGTTTCATGGTTTCCAAACCCCAAATGAAGGACCGATTATTTCTCACCTATGCTACGCGGACGACGTCCTATTCATAGGAGAATGGTCAGAGCATAACATAGTGTCGCTAAAACACTTCCTGAGGTGCCTCTTTCTGGTTTCTGGACTCAAAGTGAATCATAGTAAATGCAAATTGTTCGGAGTCGGAGTAGGGGAAGATGAAACTAGGGGTATGGCGGCAATTCTTAACTGTGAGGTTGGTTCCTTCCCTTTCCTGTATTTGGGAGTTCCTGTCGGTGCCAACATGAAAAAGGCGGTGCACTGGCAACCGGTGATAGAAAAGTTCCAGAAAAGGCTCTCCGGTTGGAAAGCTAGAACCCTTTCCTTTGCGGGTCGGGTTACTCTCGCTAAAGCAGTTCTGGGCAGCCTCCCCTCTTACTACCTCTCCATTTTTCTCGCTCCTAAAGCGGTCATAAACAAGCTGGAAGGAATGAGAAGGGCTTTTATTTGGGGTAAAACGAATCTGAGACATAAAATAAATTGGGTTAGATGGGAAAAGATGTGCAAGCCTAAGAAGCTTGGAGGGATAGGTATTGGGGGCATTCGTCATTTTAACATTGCCATGCTGTCCAAGTGGTGGTGGAGATATAAGGATGAACCCACTCAATTTTGGGCCTCTATCATTGCCTCTTTCCACAAATCGGCCCAAAGTGACAAGCTCGTGCCAATCAAGAAGTCGATACCGGGGGTTTGGAAGGATATCAGCTCAATGGATACGGTTCTCGAGAAGGAAGGGTTGTGCATCCGAGAGAAACTTAAAGTTTCGGTGGGTGATGGTGCCACCACAAGTTTCTGGAAGGATGTTTGGATGTCAAATGAACCGCTCAGGTACCGTTTTCCCGATTTGTACCGACTCGCTAAAAATAAGGATGTTACTGTGGCGGCTTGTTGGCAAGGAAGTGCGGCTGGTCCGGTTTGGGCTTGGGACTGGAATAAGAATCCGACATCGGCCAGTGAATGGGATCACCTCGGAGAGCTCACAGCTCTCCTCTCGGATGTGGGATTAAAGGGGGGCAAAGACCAGTGGAGATGGGATAACGAAGACGGCTTATCTTTCTCGGTGAAGGCTTTGCGGAAGGAATTAGCAATCCAAGGGCAAGACCAAACTGCAGAGCTGGTGCATAAATGGAACTCTTGGGCTCCCCTAAAAGCTAATTACTTGCTTTGGAGGGCCCTCATGGGGAAAGTTGCCACCAAAAAGGGATTGGTAGATAGGGGTGTTACATTGCCGGATTCTTTGTGTGCTACCTGCGGATATGAAGAAGAGTCGGCTGACCACCTCTTCGCAAAGTGCATTACGGCACGGAGCGTTTGGTGGAATATTTTCTCTTGGCTAAAAATTAAATGGCCTTCAAATCTTGACAACCTAAACGAAGTGTTCAAGACCCTCATTAACAGCCCGGGTAGTCAAATCTGGAAAAAACTAGTGCACATGGTAGCGGTGGATACAGTCTGGCGATTGTGGAACGCTCGCAACCGAAAGGTTTTCGAAGGGGAAGGCTGTTCTACCAGGAAAATAGTCGATTCGATCAAAGAGGAATCTTTCATTTGGGTTTCTAACCGGTCTCAAAAACCAGCGCCATCGTGGGAAGATTGGAAGGCCTTCGATGTTCTCAGTCTTTTGTAACTGGTCCCTTGTTTCATTTTGTTGTGTTTGTTTGGTTTTGTCTTTGTTTGTCCCCAGCTCCTTGCTGATTTCTTTATCTATATAAAGAGATATTGCCGTTCAAAAAAAAAAAAAATTTTAAAAACTATACCAATTATTACTTTTTGGAATTATGGACTTGTTTTTACACTTTTTTTTCTTCGTATTCTCACCAATCACATACGAGTCAATCATTTGAGTTATCGATCACTAATTATATGTATTTTAAGATTTTCAAAAACTTTAATTTACCAATGCCATTATCATCTCAAAGGTATGCTTATTCCTAGTTTTGTCTTGATTCTTGCCCTCTTTCTTATTCCTCGAGTTAATAATCCAATTTTCATATTGGATGCGGATCACATGACAATCCTTCATGTCCCCACTTGATTAGTATCTTCATCTATTTCTACAAGCAACACTTAGAAGTTAATTTACTCACCATTTTGATAAAAAAAAGCCTAAAATCCATAGTTAAGGTCACATGATACGATCCTAAATCATACCCCCATATAACTTGACCCATCATACCTTTTTCACTTGATTCATTCTTTTCAATTTTCAACCCAAATCAAATCAAATCAATCTCAATTTTAAGATTTTATTTCTAGTTGGATTGGTGTACCTTTGATTTAGTGGTCTAGTTTTTTTTTTTTTTAACGACCAACTAAATCACTGGATAAGCATCCTGAGATGCCCTCAATTAAGCAAATGCATCATCTCCTCTATAATGGTCAGAGTTGGATGCATACCCGAGCCACCAAGCCACCGGTTTCTGGGAAATCCCGCCCCCCAAAGGCCCACTGGTGTAAAGCCAAGTTCGACTTAGTTTCGAACTGGCGACCTCCAAAAAGGCCTAGTACTAAACTTCATTGTCACCACCAGTGTCCTTCAAAGTGATGCTAGTGAGAGTTGAACTTGAGACCTCAAGAAGAAAAACTAAGTGACTAACCATTAGACCAACTTGTCAAGACAGGTCTAGTGATATGTGGTATGGTGTTTGCCTCTTATAAAAGCAGTGTAAATTCAAATAGTTACAAGTAAAAGGTTATATGGTAGTTACATGTAACCTGTTACTATATTTCTTGGTCTGGTGTCTATATTTTTAAATTTGTTCCAAATCAAATGTTACCAAATCAAATGTTAAATACCTTTAATATGTCCAATTGTTTGGTTTGGTTAAGTTTACAAACTAGAAATAAATTTAAAAATTAAGAAATTGAGTACGAAAACATCTGAGCAGACCCTTATTTTGTCATATTGCAAGTTCAAGAAATATTTTTTTAGAGAAATTATTATGTAGTAAGTTGTAATCTCTTATTCAATCAAAATTCAAAACTAAAGTTTTATAATAATACAATAGGTGTGGTAATCGGCGGGACCCGCGGTGATAGGAATTTGGAGTGGATATCAATGTATATATTTTTATTTAATTTTTATATATTTACAAAAAAATATATTTATAATTATATAAAAAATAATAATTAAAAATGTGAGTATGTGACTTATAATGGATTAATGGGCCGACTAAATATGGACTCAAGGGGCCGTATCTAGTATAATAAAACGTCACACGTGCGAGCCGTAAGCTGAGGAATTTATTAGGGTTTCCACTCGTGCGGGTCTATGTCACGTGTTCTAGAGAACTATTTACATCAATACCCCTTCTACTATGAAACAAATTTTATTTGTGTCCCTTAAGAATTATTATGTAGGCTTTCTAGTTACAAATTGACATATGTTCATTACTAGGGGTTGACCCGTCCGCGTTGCGGGGCGATGACCGAATAATTCTTAACCAATTAAAAAAAAGTACAATAGTTTTGCTAGAAAAAAAAGTAAAAAGAGTGTTACTCAGCTCCTTAACACGATTTTTAGCTGGGGGCAAAGTCATATTTTTATTTTTACTTGAGGGAAAATCAAAACGCCGCCCGCGTTGCGAGGCGCTAAACCAAATATTTCTTAGTTTAATATTATGTACACATTTATTTCGGTTAGTTATACATGCTACTTATAACACGATACAAAAAAAGATGCATCAAATTAACTAAATAAAGAAAAACACTATCATAGTTATGATAAAAAAAAATAACTAAAACGATGGCAAGCGTGTAATTTAGAGTTGGGGGCAAAACAATAATTTGTCAGGATGAAATAGCGAGTGCTAGGCAGCTGTTTAGCAGGAATAAAAACTAAATTGAGTAAACTAAGTAAAATAAAATACAACCATAGTTTTGCCAAAAAAAAACTATGGCAGCATTGCAATTTTTAGCTTGGGTAAAATCGTAATTTTAAAATGGAGGTAAAATAATATTTTTAACTGAGGGCAAAACCATTTTTGTATTTTGAATTGGGGGCAAAATCGTAATATTTTTACTGAAGGCAAAATCGTAATTTTAAGCTGGGAGCAAAACAAAAATTTTATTTTGAACTGGTGGCAAAATTGTAATTTTAAATTGGAAACCAAATTGTAATTTAGCAGGATTGTGGCGGTGGGCAAAACTATAATTTTCTTTTAACAAGGTAAAATCGTAAATTTAAGTTGGGGGCAAAGCATAAATTTAATTTCTAACTAGGGGCAAGATCCTAATTTTAAACAGGGGATAAAATCGTAATTTGGCAGGACCTATAAATAACTATTTTATGTAGGGCAAAATCGTAATATTTTTACTAAGGGCAAAATTGTAATTTTTAGCCGGAGGCAAAACAAAAATTTTATTTTGAACTGGTGGCGAAATTGTAATTTTAAACTGGGAACCAAATTGTAATTTGGTAGGATTGTAGCGGTGGGCAAATCTATAATTTTTTTTACCAAGGCAAAATCATAAATTTAAGTTGGGGACAAAGCATAAATTTAATTTCTAACTGGGGTAAGATCGTAATTTTAAACAGGGGAAAAAATCATAATTTGATAGGACCTATAAATAACAATTTTATGCAAAAAAAAAAAAAGGAAAACTTGGCCACCACTTTTGGCTAACCAATTGAGAGAACTATTCCCGCCGACTTTGGCAACTTATGTTTGTATGCAGTGTAAATTAGTGTATACATGTTGCTAATGAAAGCGGATGTATCCGGTATAAGGAAGGGGTGGAGGTGGGGTTGGGCGGCATTATATTTCATGGAACTCTAATATTGCTCACAGTTACGTGCTAATCCAGCACCAACACTTCGCTCAATCAGATTGTCTTCGGTATGAGTAGCTCACACCAACACCCAATGCCTAACATTTTGCGGTATTGCGTGGGAAAGAGCAGCGTTCCCATATGGTACCTTAGTTCACCTCGCCCATGTTGATTCGCCGCCCCGTATCCACTCCCCATATAACTTTATCCTAATTATTTAATTAATGTTGATATTAAGAGATTGGTGATGATGAAGTTATATTTTGCTAATGAATAACTTAATACTGATGATAAGTTACTATTTGAAGATACAATGTTATTTGAATATTATCTCTATGTAATATAATGTAATAATTTAGTTATGGAAACTTTCTATTACATATAGATAAGTGAACTAGTATTTAACTTAAAAATATTAAATAATACAAATGAGTTAATAATAAATCCCATGTTGTAAAATAACTAAATCTAATAGCAATATAAGGAGAAGAATAAAAGAATGAGGGAATGTAAAATCTTATTGATCTATCATACAAATAGAATAGCTAGTATTTATAGGGTTTGACATTAATACAAATACATTAAAGGGGTGAGAGTTAAGCATGTGGAAAGTCACAATATTATAACTCATTCATAACACTCCCCCTTGACTATCCACATGATTATGTAAAATAACATATTATTCTTTTAATACGCTTGGTGATATATGCTGCCTTGTTAAAAACCTTGCTTTGGGATAAAACCATAGCCAAGGGAAAAATAGTGCAGCGCGTATTTTCTCCCCCTGATACTTTTGTATCAAGTGTGTTGCCTCATTAAAAACCTTACTAAGAAAACCCAATAGGACAAAACTTAGTTAAGGGAAAAAGAGTGCAACTTGAATAAGTCTCCCCCTCATTTTAACATGTAGCCTTTAAGTTACGTGTGTCCATCTTCCTTGAAAGTCGAACAAAGCTTTTGTAGCCAATGATTTGTCGTTTGATTCCTTAATGTGCAATTCTTTATGTTGAGCAATATTGTGTTTTGTTACATTCCTGCATCTACAAGGCTAACCAAACTTGTTTTGATGGGTTAGTAAAATATAATCAAATATCGTTTATATCTGAAATATTTCTTTGAACTCATTCCAATGTCTCTTTGCTTGACAAAGGTTATATCATGACAATATGGTCAAGTGAAAGATATTATAACCATACATAGCTAGCAAAACATATTAATGCACTTATGCATTTAATGATGGTACTTCTAGAATGAGAATCTCTACTTTGGTAGGAGATGATAATATGCATTTCTTATAACAAATGACTTAACAACTTTTAACATACTTTAAGGTTCAACTATGTCCATACTAAAATATCCACACATCATCTTCAAGATGTACTTGAGGGATTAGTAAAATATAATTACATATATACTCGAACTGTAGTTCGAGTAATAATTAGACCGTGCCAAGGTCATTCAAAAATTCTCCCGCTAAAAGCTCGACAATTTCTCTCAATGATGCCTAGACATCATTACTGTAAATTGCGATTATAGTGAACTTTTAAAAGTAGAATGTTCATAGAACATGGCTAATTTAATCAAACTTATATCCCTCTTTATGCGAATATCTCGAGTTGTACAACACTCGACCCAACTATTTTAGTCCATATGTATTTTGTCAACTTCATATAATACGTTCTTGTGGTTTTGACATCATTAATTCTTCTAGGATTATCAATCCATGTGGGAATTATTTCCATCTTATCCAAATATGCATGTGCTTTCACTCTTAGAAGTTTTGCTATATAAACTTGCCATTTTAACACATAGATATCTGTATCATACGCAAAAATATCAAGAACACTTGCTTTTATCTCCAAAATCCATATTGTACCATGTTTGTACACTGTGTACATTGAGATTCCATAATAACCAGGTACACATTTTCTATGTATGTTTATTGGAGTATTAGTGCACTATAATTACATCCATAAGGTGTTTCAATTAACCTCTTAAGCACTCAAATGCTTTAGGATACTCATGGGAAGTTCCAATTATATTCAATTCAATAACATATACAACATGTATATGTATTCAGATCTGAATTTTTTTTAAAATCATAATATTCTCGAGAACTTATTTTATATGACTTAGTATCAAGTGATACATAACTTTCCTAAGACGCATGTCAATTCTCTTTTATATATTACCAGACTAATAAGATATTTCAATGCATCCACCACTGGAGAATACGTTTTCTCATAATCAATCATAGGTCTTTGTGAAAATTCTTGTGCCACCTTGACTTATATCACTTAATTTGATTTTCACATGATTCGCATAAAAGACACTTTTGTATCCAACATATTTTACAACTTCAGTTGTATGGACTGTTGGTCCAGAAACTTTCCATTTCATTAGAGAACTAAACTCTGCCTTATTTGCGTCTTTCTATTTTGGCCAATCATTTCTTAATATTCATTCATAGGCAGATCTTAAATCTTGATCCTTATCATTTCATCATTTTTAGCGCTACATTATATGCAAAAGTATAACGACGTCGATTTTTATTTCGATTCCATACATATGTTAGACATGATACAACTTATCGAGATCTCTTTATTTTCAGGTACCTGAGGTTCTTCTTGAACCATTACGTCTATTGTCTCTTCAGGAGATCTTATTACTATAACCTCTACTTGACCATCTTAATTACTTGCTCCAATTTTCGAGAAATTTTATTATTGGAATCAACTAGTCTACCACGCTTTAGGCGCAATAGACTCATTACAAAAATATGTGGTTGTCCTCTTGGGACACAAATATAACTGGAGCATAAGCAGTTGATTATGTGACTTACTTAGTCACTCTATTAGGTCAGTGAACTTGTCTGGTAATTTGTTCTTTAATATTGGTAAATGAATTATATTTTAAACTTCTAGTTCATAGTTTATAGTTTGTGGATCAAGAAGACATGATAATTCATTTCACTTTTCACTTTCCAACTGCTTGTTATCTCCCCCTAATGTTGGGAACATTCATTCACTAAAGTGAAAAACCAATGAACCATAAACAAATTTCTCACTAATGGCTTTAAGTATTCAATCATAAACGATTATTTATACCCAACATATTCTCAAACTTTTTAGAAGTCCCATTTTTGTGCGGTGTGGTGGATGAGTTTCAATATATGTCGCACAACCAAAATCTTTGATGAGACATCTTTGGTTCCTGACCAAAAACCAACTGTATGGGGAGAACTATAACTTATTGGCTTGATGTGAATTGATGGTACTATATATAAAATTACATGTACCTAAATGAACTTTTGCTCCTCTCATGATTATTGGCTTTGTAACCAATAGTAGACGTTCAGTGATTACAATAACATTTATTCCAATGATCATTAATAATTTGGGAATCAAATTCACTATTAACAAATAAATATACTAATCTGGATTAATATGCTTGCTATCACAATCACACAAGCTTCAGGTTGTGGATTTGATAACCATTTAGACGATGCATCGATTTAAAACACTAAATGGTATCATGTTGGGATATGCATATCCTTTAATCGCTTCCAGAAAATTTAGGTATACGCACCCTCGTTTATTTTGTAAATATATAATTTCCATTGAGAGCAAACATTACATGCTAATTATTATCTTGAAGAATCTTCTAGTTCTTCATTATGTTTCACATCATCATTGACTCGGTGTGGTCTAACCAGTCATGCCAACTAATTAAATAATTATGATCCATAAACTTCTGGTTTATGATCGTATGTGTATTACTTGCGCGTATGTAATACAAAACGTATGATGCGAGAGAATATATTATAACTTCAAAGTTAAAACCATCACGCTATGCAATCACTCCTTAGTTTGCCACTTTTGGTGGTCCATCTCATTATTAAAATGGCCATCATTACAATTCTTATAGTCAATCTCATCATTACAAATGACTCAATTAGGTCCATCATTACATTTACAATGATTAATATATAATCACATTCACTTTGGGGAATGGAGTAGAACCAAAACAAGCTCCATAGCTTTTCGTTATTTACTTTGTCACGTGAGTATAAAATCATTTCATTTTTTCATAACTCTTATAATGATATTTCTACTTTAGGAACATATGTCTTAAGTGTGACAAACGAAAAGAATTTAATCGATTTTTCCTTGTAAATAATGTTCTCTTTGCTTACCATCAATTGAGAAGTAGTTGAGTCATATAAGATTTATCAATCTTATATCTTACGACCTTTATAACGATCATTGTATAGTCATCACATTATTAACATGGTTGATCTCATTACATGAGCATCATAACAATTTCCTCAATTACCATGATTACGAACTTTACACCAATTATTATATCATCACATTTAGTTCACGGAATGGATTATAACCAAACAACTATCATGGTGACATCATTACAATTTTCTTAGTTATGTACATGATCAGCACCTTTATGCCAATCATTTTATCATCACAATCAACCTTACATAAACTTTAACAATTTTGCTACTTCAAAAGCATATTTGAGGTTTGGCAATGGAAATTATTTTCTTCCACGTGTATAAATAATCTTCTCATCATATAAGATCAATTATATGACCGAATCATTAATATTATCGCTCCAAACACGCTTCAATGTATTTATAATAAGCTTTAGGGAGTTTGATACTTCGGATTTCATATTATAAACCAACATGGATCACAATTCAATCATGTTTATAACGTGTGATCATGTACCACAACTTTGGTCACTTTAATGCTCATCATATGAACACAATGTATACATAAAGCTAGATTATACAATGCATGACTTTATGACATGTAACCAAGTAAAACAAGTTATAATACAACCTTATGAAATACGATTTTTATCACTTATAATAAAATATATAATCAATACACTATAGTTATGTAACGCCCTAAAACGCTTTAACCAAAAGTTGCAGCGGAAATACGAACTTAAAATTTTCTTTCATCATATTCATTCTAACATACTTAGAATTACATTAAATCACTCTTTTACATTAAATACATTAATGCTTTCTAAAAATTTATAAAAATCGGACATACTACTATTAAATTTCGTGACTATGCACCCACATGTACAATCCGTCTCTTGACTCGATCTTCACCCTTTTACACTTCATGATGAGAATCCACCGTTCTGTACAACCTGCAGACACCACGTACAATCACATCATTAGCAACCGGTGTCATCATATATAAAATTTAAACATGCATAATTAGGCATTAACATGTCATGCTTTCGCTTATGTTAGTCCATTCATCCATCCGTTCAAACCACCCGCATTGGATTTCGGCGCCTACCTTCAACTTCCAACACTAGTATACCTGCATTCCTTATTTCATTCTAAATAGGAAAACGGTTAGCATCATTAGATTTCATTCGTACGAACATATCCAGGTATATGCATAACAAGTCTCACTCATTTGTACATATAACTAAATTCCAAATTCATGCATACATTCCCTTTCTATTTGTACCTGTGCTTGCAACTTACATTCTACACAATATTACTTACAATCCTAAACACACAAGTCTATACATGTAATTTGCATACACGTAATTCTCCATACTTACGAGTTTATAGTCATACTCTCCCATGATTCCCAATTACTTACTTACAAACTAACCCATACCTACGCATATAACTACTTATTTCATCTTTATGCATAATACCATCATGTAAGCTTCTTTCTTACCTATACTTAATAGAAACTATTTCTTAACCATTTTCGACACATTTACCGTAAACTTACCTTATCACTTCCATTGTATCATACTTTCCCACATGATTCACAATAATCATTATACTACAATACATTTTACATCCAAAGTGTAAGTTCGGGATTCACTTACTTTGCGCGCCCGTATTTGTGTTCGCTTATTTGATTGAGTCTTCGTAGCCCGTTAGCCTTCAACGCTCCCATCCATCTTGACATGATTCCTATACACTCATGTCATTACATTCACATTCTTATTAGCATATATGCTTATACTTATGAACAACCATATCAAATTCACATCTAACACACGACCTACATAAAGCATACTCAACATCATTAATCCATTTAAACAAGCATGAAGCATACTCGACATCATCCCTACATAATCTTCACATGAACTATATATGTTTACCCATTACTTGCATACAATTTCACTTATTATTGTCTTTTAGACATTTCATCAAACACTTGGCATGCGTACTACTTCCTAAGCATAATGTACAAGTGTTTTAAGCATGTTCTTCCTTATTTCATCTTATGAACTATCACATTCAAACAAAATCTCATAATCATAAATTTCACTTCAAGTTTAACTATCTTAGTCTATCATACAACACCTTATACAACACAAGATTACACTATAACATCTTCAAGTTCATCATGATCATCATCTTCACACTCATGCAATGGGTTTCATTCTAAATCACCCAATTACTTGAAATTATTCATAACACAAGTTCTATTTGGTGTTTCTAACACCTCTACATGCTTAATTTCATACAACTTCATGGATTGATCATAACCCACTTCAAACAAGATCACCAATTCTAAGTTTTAAGACATACCTTATGATCCCCTTGTGAAGGTGATCGTTAATTCATGTTCGGTTGTGAATTTGGGCTTCGTTTAGCCTTTCAATTTGGAGATTTTGATGAAGTTTAGGGTTTTGGCTCCATGGGAGCTTTCCCTGCTCGTTCATGAACACACACACGATGTGTGTGTACGTGTGTGTTGTTTTCTTTTAACACAACAACTTTCAAGTTGTTCACTTTGGTCCCTCATGTTTCGTTTTAATTAAATAAGGCTTCAACTCTTCTCTTACTACTAACGAGACCAATAATCAACTAGGTTAATTATTCCTAGTAAATCCTCATTTTTCAGGTTAACTTTTCTCATTAACGGTACCTTACCCGTTTCTTAATAGTAACCGGGTCTAAATTACAAAACCCGTTTTTGGGGTGTTACAAGTTAATACCAATACTATTGTTAAGTATTATGAACAATCCCCTATTAGATGCATGAGATACCGTTATCACTATAAAATAACGCATGGGTTCCTCTTGTAAAAATAAAGGAAATGAACAACAGTAAACCATTATTTGAATATTATTGATACTTTTTTTATAAATCCTGGTACAACCCATGCATAAATATTAAAGTTTTTTTAATACTGTAGCAATATGTTATTGTAATAATGTATTGCATTAAAGGCTTGTATAGTGTATGTAATACCGAAATCAATCAATGTTTAAAATCGTAGAAATGAATGTCGAATGTGTACTACACACTAGATCTTTTTAACATCTTAACTATGTAAAGGTATTTTGGCATGCCTTCTATACGCTAGCATGACTACTAAAGCAACAAGTTGAGATGAGTAAAAACATACCACATTTAAAACAAGTTATATAATGTCTAATTTAATAAGGTAATGGTGATAATATTGTGATAATAATAATAAAGGTGGTTAAAACTTAATATGATTTATTATATATATCTAAAGTAGGTACAATCATAAGAAACCACAAAGTTTTTAAACTTAAATCCAATTATGATCTAATTAATCATATATTAAAATTTATAAATGTATTCACCATTTATATAACTGCAAATTTAAGCATATTAAAATAAATATATTAAAAGTAGATAAAACATAAATGTGATATTAACATATCATTAATTTATAATATATAATATTAAATACTTTAGAATGCTAAAATTATGAATACGAAAGTCAAGTGGTCAATTAAATACGGCTAAATGGAAGGCCACCAATTAACTAAATTTAAATAAAATCAATAAATTCACTCAAATTAATTTCATAGGCTCACGTTGCTTCAATCGATTTATCAGAACGTTTATGTGTTACTCAAGATTTAAAGAAGGGAATATATAACGGAACCTATTTTGTATATCTATTTTAAGCCATTTATACATCTCTATGACTTATCTATAAACAATTCAAAAGAAAATATTTTTTAACTAAATTTGTGTAGTCGAATCCTATAGCTTGAATTAAATACAAGAACCAAATATTGAAACAAGGTATCAAGTTTTAGTTTCTTAAAATCAACATTCCAAAATTAGTTTATTTTATAAACCATATTCATCCATCAATTGCATTCAGTAATCAAAGTAAGATAGCAATAAATCACATAACATGAAAATCAACTGTATGAAATTTGATGTATGACAACTACCATAAAATTAGTTCATGATGATAAATTTGGTGAATGACAATTTATTATATTTAATGGATGACAATTAACTTAGATAACGAATGGTCACTAAAATATGATAAGTATGAAATATATTTAAAGCTTGTTGATGGTTGACGAATCCACAGTTATATTAAATTAAATGTTGAGACAAAATTTATTATGGAAAACATTATGTAATATTGAAAATAAAAGTTAAATAAATATCTGAATAAATAAATAAACATAGTAATATAAAGAATTAGAAAGTTATGTAACTGACTTTTAGACAACTTGTTCCAGTTACCGATAGTTCTCACCGCATCAAAATCATTTGTTTTCGAATACAAAATCAAATCTATATTTTGCAGAATAAGGATATGGTTGTTGGAAAAACATATTATTTAAATCTATGCATTACCACTTTAAACACATATAGGATCGAAGGATACCTGTTTTGCGATTCAATATCAGTACCTTTTGCATAATGGTTAGATTGAAAGCAAACATTGGCATGGTGAAGCGTCCAACGATGGCTTGTAACAATGGTTGCTCTAGAAACTTACATAATGCGATTCAACTCCATAAACAACTCGTGCTAATAACGTGTTGTAAAACAACTAAACCTAATAGCAATATAAGGAGAAGAATAAAAGAATGAGGGAATGTAAAATCTTATTGATCTATCATACAAATAGAATAGCTAGTATTTATAGGGTTTGACATTAATACAAATACATTAAAGGGGTGGGAGTTAAGCATGTGGAAAGTCACAATATTATAACTCATTCATAACATCCCAACAATTGTTGCCTTTATCAAGTGAATTATATTGTGATTATGAATTCTTTGTGTTCCATCTTGAGGTTTTTTATGAAATAATGTTATTGATTGATCAATTTAACACTTTGATTTGCTGCCAATATAAAAAACTTGTTTACTAATTAATGGAGATGATATTAGATTGAATTCACGATCCGAAAAATCACCAATGCTTCTCTCTTCAACATACAAGGATCACCAATAATCGTCTAACTAGTCTATATAGTATTACCTATTTGCTTCGTAGTAATTAGGTAGTGATCACTACTCAAAAGTTACATATATGAAGGTGGTAACAAAAATTTACAATGAAGGATATTTACACTAAATTATCTTGTTCATTAGGATGTCTTGTGGAATTATAGAGAGATAAACAGATAAAAAGTATGGAGAATTGACAATTGGTTCATGGTCGATCATCACTATCAAATTGATATTTTTGTTTGTTTTAGGTCTTTGGCGTTTTTTATAAGTGAGTGGTTGCTTATAAAGGTTTCATGAGTCATATAGGTTGAAACACCCCCAACATGGATGTCTCAATTGTTGGATTTACTTTTCGGCGTATTGTTTTTAAACCATTAATTTTTCACTAAAGATGCAACGGAAAGTGTAGCATAAAATATCCCAGTCGATTACAAAGAGTAAACAACTAGTTTCAACTAAAGCAAAACATAAACATAGATGGGATGCTATGTTGGGGAGTTTTAGTTTACCGGATGATCAGAGAGGAGTGTAATCACTCTCAGATCAAATTATTTCGGTGGTTCACTCGAAAAATTCAATCGGATACAACTCTGATTTTATGAGAAATTGAACCAGGATATGTTAGTGTTTGTGAATTTTCGAACCAGGAAGAAGAATATGATCAAAACTGTTTACGAATTTGTTTTTGGGGTTGTAACTTCCATTAGGCAGTTACCTCTATTTTTCGGACAAAAATTGCCAAAAAACTGCCATTTTTTATCATTTCGAAAATGTGACAAATTCCAGAAAATAAAATTTTCTGATACAGTTTCATTAAGGCAATAAAATTTCGACCCCAGCCAGGGGCTCTGCCCCTTGGACCCTGCTCCCAGGGGCGCTGCCCCCGGACCCCCGTAGAGTACGGGCTCCGCCCGTACACTTCGAATAATAATAACAACTCAAACAAGCGTGCACTCCCACACCTCCTAACTTGCTTGATGTGTATCATTATTCGCTTTGATCACCAAGTCAAATCCTCCGATTACACTAAAATATCTAACATGCTAGTCATCCAACGGAAACCTTCGCCAATGCCAATTCTCAAGCTATCCAACTTCAACCTGATGTGCGTACTATAAAAATCAACTACATTGAGTGAGTTCTAGTTTAGTATAGCAACTATAAACTTTAGCAAGCATTAAACACAATATACATCTAAGGAACATCATTAATAACACATAACTTTACACTATGTAGTAAGCGTAACACCTTAAAATAAACTCTAACATGCACATTTTATCATATGTAGTTGTTTAATTGTTGACAGAGCATAAAGGCACTGCCCATAATATATCATATCATTTATGTTATTACCTTTCAATTTTTTCTCTCCTTATGGGGCATTATACTAAAGATGTCTGTAACACCCCAGTGTTTCGAAAGTCAAAGTCAAAGTCAAGACTGAAGTCAAAGGAGGAAAAGATTGCTAATTGTAATCTGTCTCTCCTTGCTCAATTCCTGTTTTGACTTCTTTGACTTATAGTTAGTCTATTTTATGTTTTACGTTAGTTGTATTATGTGGAGTAATTAATTATAATCGCAGTAATCGACGAATATTATCACTACGAATCGCATCACAACTGTGAATAATAGAAAGTAACAATACGATAAAGTTATTTAAACGCTAATCGAACTAATCTAATCAGCATCGCGCTCGCAACTCGAATATCGCATTTTTAGTGATTGTTAGACGTGTGTGTGTGCCCTATGTGTTACTTGTGCGTGTTTATTTATGTTATGTGTGGTAATCAATTGAATCGCAATCAAAACGCAATCGAAATCGAACTATGATAATTAGTGGAGAAGAGATAGTGCTCGATATGAATGGTTGAGACTAAAAGTAATTTAAATAGGAAACTCTATCGCATTCGCATCGCTCGAAATCGAAATATCAAAAATCATCGCACCGGGTACTCGAACCAGATGTCAGCCGGGTGGGATGCCATCCGACCGGCCAGCTCTTTCCTCTTTTGGATTCCTATAAATACCCATGGCACTTTCATTCTTTCTACTTTTGGCAACTCTCTGACCGAACAGCCCGTGCTCCTCACATTTTCTTCGATTTCTCTCAAATCCGGTAAGATCTCGTCCTAAATCTTGTACTTCCTTAATCTACACGCACTCCTACACCATTCTATCTTTTAAATCTTAACTTTTAACCGTGAAATCACTAGATTTGAGGTGTTCGAGGATGATGTCATCATGGTGTTCTTGGGAACTTCATGTTTTGGCTTCAATCCACCAAGAACAACTTAGATCTACTCGATTTCCACACAAATAAACAAAGATCTTGCATAGATCTGAATATTCATGGTGAAAAAGGATTGAAAGATGGTTATTAACTTTCTTTCAACTCTTTTACACTCAATGCGCTCAAAACCGATAGAATCGGACCTTGTTCTAGTCTTCCACTCATTCTCAGTGATGTGCTAGATCGAGATCTGGATTCTACTCCCGAGACCACCGATTTCGGGTTAACCAAGAACAACCGTCTTGAACCGGTTAACTGATTGAACTTGGGTGATTCCTGTTCGGACGGGTTATTCGGGTCGAGATGGGGTTCTGTTGGTTAACACGTTGTCAAACCGTCGCGATAAAACTACAAACAATCAAAACAGCCAAGTGAAAGACGAACGGGATGACCAGCACGGAGTGCTATCCGACCGGACTACTGTCCGAACGGATGGCCATCCGAGCGACTAGCCATCCGAACAACTAACACTTTGGGTCCCACACTTAACCAACTTCATCCAGAGTTGGGTATTTAACGAATCGCTATCTGACCGGACTATCGTCCGACCGGATTACTCTTCGGATCATGAGATACTTAACTTTAACACTTAATCGATTTTCAACATGTTCAATACACTAAGAATGCCACCCGATCGAACTGCTGTCCGATCGAGTGACATCCTGCTGAGAACTTGTTCTCGCTGAATGACACACCCCTATTTTCCACGTGTCACCGGTGGGCCCGGTGGAGAGTATCGTGACGTAGTTGATATCATCATAGTCAAACAACATAAATTTAAAATGCACAGCGGAAGCAAAAGATAGATTTATTTCAACCAAATAAAATTGTAATATTTAAGTATCACAATGTAGTTGAAACAGATCCACAGGCGGATCAAAATAAAGAGGAAATATAGTTCAACAGATTTTGACATCTAAGCTTGCGAGACTTCTAGTTGATGCTAGGAGAGGCCAGCCTATTACGCGTAGTACCTGCACTTAATCTTTTTGGGAAAATACGTCAGTTTGCACTGGTAAATACAATTTAACTGACTCATTTTGAAAAGTTTGAAAATTGATTTGAATGCACATGGCACAAAAGTTTTTTTTTATAACTTGGGATAATTATTTGAATATAAACTTGTAAAAGATTTACATGTTTCTTATGCGTCCAGTAGCCTGGGTCTACACCGGGTTAAAGGTCAATAGACACACCACATGATATAATCCCGCAACAGTTTAACCTAAAACCGGCGGTTATACCTTAATAATTAATTATGCACAACGGGTGTACGCCTACACCCGTATACTTAGGTCGTGGCCATTTCATAAAATGATGCCAAGGATATCCGGGACATGGTCATTAACCCCCCAAAGGCTTTAAGCAAACCAAACAATTTAAACAGGACATTTCAATGATTTAACCTCTATTGGATCAAAATGATTTTAAACTCAAACTATGCCTCATAAGGGCATTTTGGTCATTTTAAAGGATATAAAAGAGTTAAATTAGTAACCTGAGTTACATATCTGAATAAATCAGTAAACATACTTATTTTAATGGGTTATAACAGTATGGTATCATATACATCTGAATTTTATTAATTATAACCATCCTATGCACCGAAGGGGCATTTTGGTAATTTCACATAAGCCTAAAAGGTCAAAACTGGTAACCTGAGTTTAAAACTTTTGTTTACTGTTATAATATAAAAATTTACTGAATATATTAGTAGGTATCAACCCTTATATATATAAACTAGTTTTGATACTATGTCGTAAAAATGCCTAAAAGGCGATTTGGAGCCATTTCCGGGTTTTGTATAGAAAGCCGATATTTTTAATATTCCAGAAGGCTCAAAATAATTTATTTAATATAATAAATTAGTAGAAAAAGGTTTGAGGTCAAAAGGATTTATAAAACTCATTTTATAGCCCAAAAGGGCAAAATCGACAATAATCGAATTGAGCTTAAAACTCTAAGTTATGCTCAGCATAAAAATAAATAAAAATCTCCAAAAATCCCAAAATATTAGTTTATATCAGTAGGTAAAAGTTTGATATTAAAATTTGGGTTTAGATAGGCTATATACTAATTATGCCAATTAATTTCCAAGCATGCTTCTAATTACGCTAATGAGCATAACTTTTAATCTAGACCTCAAACTGATGTAAAGTTTTAGGTACAAGTTTATATATCAGTAACTAAGGTGTCCACTCTTTTATATTTTCAAAAATCACATTTTAAGGTGAAGAGGGCATAATAGTCAACATTTAAGCAATTAACGGAAACATGCATATGAATTTGATGTCTAATGAACCAAGTTGTATAATCACAGAGGGTTATACTAACATGAAAATAGGTCCAAAAGAAGCTCTAAGGCAATCCTAAACTTGGCTTAAACGGGTCAGAACTGAAAGTCAAAGCGAAAGTCAAACTGTGCGACTTTCGGTTCCAAACCGGGTCTATACTGAAAATTGTCGAGTTGAACATGTTTAGACATGTTCTTACATTAATTACCAAGTTATATTAATGATAAAACATGTTACATAGATCCTACATTGCTAATTATGTATTAATTTTGAAGTAAAGCTTTCTGTTGACTTTTTCGTAATTAGCTTTGACCCGAAAATTGACATAGTTAGAGTGGGAATCTGAGAATACCCTTTTAAGGGTTTATTACCCACATAATTACCTACTTATAGGTATTTTTAATTCGAGATTTGTCTAAGTAATTATTGTTTAATCTCGAAGTCAAACCTTAATTACGACGGTTTGACTTTTAGCTAATTAACTAAGCTAAACTTAATTAAGAATGATTAGGAACACTTACAATGGTCCTAAATATGATTAGGGACTTAAGGGAAGATGGTTGCTGATCAGAGGAGCTCCAGAGAAGGGTCTTGAGTGAAAATGAAATGAGCAAGTGAATTTGTCACAACTCCTTCTCCTTATATAGTGAACTAAGGAGCACAAGATCAAGCCAAGATAGTCTATGATTGTTACAAGATCATCCCAGGTGTCTCTATGATGCTATATACTGCCTATCAAGTCCCTGAATTCCAATACCACCTTAATAAGGCGGTGGAACTGACTGAACTGGCAGCTGTCCATTTTCTGCTGCCAGCGACAGGCTTACGGACCGTAAGCCAAAACCCTTGCGGTCCGTATGCTTCTCTTGCGGACCGTATGCTTATACGGTTACGGTCCGTAACCGACCCTGGTTTGATACGCCCAGATATGCTCCTTGCGGACCGTAAGCCTAAGGCTATACGGTCCGTATCCGATGACCAGAAACCAAAAATTTGCAAACTTCCAAGTATTGACCATGCAACTTTGTAAACTCCGAATCTTATGCTATCCTTTTCAGTTGAGGGACCATGTAGTCAGCCTTTGCATGCCTAGCCATGCACTTACACCTTTTGGCACCTTGTGGCAAGTTTAAAGTGACGGAAACCTCAAGAATTCTTGTTTGGACATGCATTAATTCAAATTCAATTATCTTTGTCAAGAATCTAAATTTTTAATTGTAGTAGTAACATTTTAAAGAACCCATTTTCCGTATAGATGGAATTTATCTATTTAGGAACAACCGGTTAACATATTAGATGTTTATCATAACGATTTAAGATCTTGGGATTTATAACTCGGGTCGCTCAGAGGTATTTTAATTAACATGTGGCCCTTGGGTCGTTCAGAGGTATTTTAATAACATGTCGCCCTTTTCAAATCCTACCATACATCCTTTATTTTATTCGAGTTCCTGACACGTTTGTCTTACGTGACACGTGTCTTTATTTTTATTGGACATGAATTTTCGAGGTGTTTAAAAGAAATCTCGACCTCGAGATTTTCTAGAACAAATGAGGGTATTTTTCTTTCATCTTGGACTCTAACTCCCACGTATATTCGGGACCTCTACAAGCATCCCATTTCACCTTGACAATAGGCACATGCTTCCTTCGAAGCTTCTTTACCTGTCGATCCTCAATCGACAAAGGTTTTTCCACAAATTTCAAGCTCTCATCTATGTGCACATCTGTGTGTGGTATGACTAGTGATTCATCAGCTATACATTTCTTCAGATTGCAGACGTGGAACACATTGTGAATACCACTGAGCTCTTCAGGTAAGTTTAACTTATAAGCCACAGTTCCTACACATTCGATGATCTCAAATGGTCCTATATATCTCGGGCTTAACTTACCTTTCTTACCAAATCGCATTACCCCTTTCCAGGGTGATACCTTAAGCAGAACTTTATCACCAACCTCAAACTTCAGAGGTTTTCGCCTTTTATCCGCATAACTTTTCTGCCTATCCCGGGCAGCTTTCAGGCGGTCACGAATCTGGACAATCTTGTCCGTCATTTCAAAGACTAGATCAGGATCTAATAATTGAGCTTCTCCTACTTCTGCCCAACAAATAGGCGTTCTGCACTTCCTACCATACAATGCTTCAAAAGGCGCAGCCTGAATGCTAGTATGGTAGCTATTATTGTAGGAGAACTCAACCAATGGTAGATGCTTATCCCAACTACCACCTAGATCAATCACACATGCACGAAGCATGTCTTCCAGGGTTTGAATGGTACGCTCGCTCTGCCCATCTGTCTGAGGATGGTAAGCCGTACTGAAGTTTAAGCGCGTGCCCAAAGACTGTTGGAAACTTTTCCAAAAGTGTGACGTGTATCTGGTATCTCTATCAGAGATAATGGCCGCAAGTACTCCATGCAGAGATACAATCTTATCAACATACAATTGGGCCAACATGTCAGAACTGAAAGTTTCCTTAATGGGTAGGAAATGTGCTGATTTAGTCAGTCTGTCTACTATCACCCATATGGTATCGTTTCTTTTCTTCGTCTTTGGCAGCTTGGTGATGAAATTCATCGTCACCATTTCCCATTTCCAAGTGGGAATTTCAGGTTGTTGCAGCAAACCTGACGGCTTCTGATGTTCAGCTTTGACTTGCGCACACGTCAAACATTTAGCTACATAGGTTACTGTTTTGGGCTTTAAAAACCAGCTCCTTCAGTTATCAAGCCTATCCACCAATAGTTTTCCTTCAAATCCTGGTACATCTTATCAGCTCCAGGATGAACGGAATATTTGAAACTGTGGGCTTCCTGGAGGATGACGTTCCGAAGTCCTCCATAAACAGGAACCCATATTCTTCCATTTAACCTCAAGATTCCGTCCTTACCATAGGATAACTGTTCTTCAGTTACTCCTAGCTTTTCATTAGGATAGTTAGCTTCCAACACAGCTTCCCTCTGTGCAGTTAACAACCTTTCATTTAAACTGTTTCTGATCTCAATGCTCTTGGCATTTATTCTTATCGGCTTCACTCTTTCATTTCTACTTAATGCATCAGCGACTACATTGGCCTTGCCCGGATGGTATCTTATTTCACAGTCATAATCATTTAAAGTTTCCATCCAACGTCGCTGCCTCATATTTAAATCCTTCTGATAAACAGATGCTGAAGGCTTTTGTGATCAGAATAGATCACACACTTAGTTCCATACTGGTAATGCCTCCATAGCTTTAGTGCGAATACAACGGCACCCAGCTCCAAGTCATGGGTGGTGTAATTCTTCTCATGCACTTTTAACTGGCGTGAAGCATAGGCGATGACCTTGCCTTTTTGCATAAGCACACATCCCATCCTGGTGTGTGATGCATCACAATATACTACGAACTCTTCAATTCCTTCAGGTAATGTCAGCACTGGAGCGTTGCTCAACTTCTGCTTCAAAATATCGAAGGATTCTTGCTGCTTAGGCCCCCAATTGAACTTATTATTCTTGCGAGTGAGAAGAGTCAGGGGTGCTGCAATTCTTGAGAAGTTTTCAATAAAGCGTCCGTAGTATCCTGCCAGTCCTAGGAAACTACGAATCTCCGTAGGCGTCTTTGGCTCTTGCCAGTTCATGATAGCTTCAATCTTAGCGGGATCTACTTGGATACCACGCTCACTAACAACATGTCCAAGGAACTGGACTTCACGAAGCTAGAACTCACATTTAGAAAATTTGGCATAAAGCTTTTCTTGATAAAGCAGTTTCAGAATGCAACGGAGATGTCGTGGTCAGTTTGGATCTTCGAGTAGATGAGGATGTCATCGATGAAGACGATGAAAAATTTATCCATATAAGGCTTGCAGACGCGATTCATGAGATCCATGAATGCGCCAGGTGCATTAGTGAGCCCAAAAGGCATCACTAAGAACTCGTAATGACCATAGCGAGTTCTGAATGCAGTCTTGTGAACATCTTCGTCTTTGACCTTCAACTGATGATAGCCTGACCTCAGATTAATCTTGGAAAAGTAGCTTGCTCCTTGAAGCTGATCAAATAGATCGTCGATCCTGGGCAAAGGATACCTATTCTTGATAGTGAACTTATTAAGCTCATGGTAATCGATGCATAAACGCATCGACCCATCTTTCTTCTTGACAAACAAGATTGGTGCTCCCCATGGATATGAGCTAGGTCTAATAAAACCTTTAGCTAGCAAATCATCTAACTGCGTCCTCAATTCCTTCATTTCTTTTGGTGCCAACCTATAAGGTGCTCTTGCAACAGGCGCTGCTCCTGGAATGATGTCGATCCTGAATTCTATTTGTCTATCTGGCGGCAACCCAGGTAGTTCTTTAGGGAAAACTTCAGGGTATTCAGAAATGACTGGAATATCTTCAATCTTGGGTTTCTGCTCATCGAGACAGTCAAGTGAAATCCAATCCACGAAATAATTTGATCTATGGACAGCATCATTGTGGTAAAGGTCTTTTCGGATGGTAAATATTTCTCAGAACGGGACCTTCTCCCTCAAATCAGACAAACAAAGAAGGGAATCCGTTGAGTTCTTACGCTTTCATGTATACAACTCAATTCATCCGATTACTACAGGGATGAACCCAATCCGGAATATGAACCATAAAAGAAAACGCCTACTAAAAAGGATCCCATGATCCTGGACCGATCTTACCTGGGATCGCAAATCCCAAATTCGTGAGGCTACCAAATGGAGTCCTGAACTAGCTGCTGCTTGTGAAGTATGGAAGGAGATCAAATTTGAGTTCCAGGCAATGGATACTTTGGATACGGATAAGGATTCTTGTTCTTGAAAAAATGAAGATTTCATTTAAATTAAGAATTTTTATTTTATTCTTCACGTCCAGGATTACGTCCTGGATCATTGGATAGGAATCCAAAGATGCTATCACACATACAATCATACTCAATTCGATGGAATTGTTTGATCTTAAAGCAGTCACTTGTGCCATATAAATGACACAACCCTTCTTTAAGCATTTAGATGCTTTGAGCATAGACACCTGCTCGGGTAACCCGTACCGGGTGTCTCCTTGAATGGTAAGCGACTCACTAGACGGAGTCTTGATCACCACTTGCTTCTTATTGCAAACTATCTGGGCTTGGTTATGCGATAACCAATCCATGCCTATCACTATATCGAAACCGGCTAACATAAATGGAAGGAGGGACAAGGGAAAAGAGTGGTTCCTAATGGATATAACACATCCATCTAATACAGTCGAAGTGGTTTCTATGGTTCCATCAGCTAATTCCACTTCATACTTCACACTTAAGGCTTTAACAGGCATTTCCAACAACTCACAAAACTTATTATCTACAAACGATTTATCTGCTCCTGAATCAAATAATACTCTTGCGTAGATATCATTAATAAGAAAAGTACCTGTTATGACATTGTCGTCCTGAAAAGCTTCCTTCGCATCCATGCGGAAGACCCTTGCATTGGTCTTCTTTCCTTCTTCAGCTTTCTTCGCCGCTTTTGGGCAATTTGTCTTGATATGCCCTTTTTCGTTGCAACTGTAACAAGTTGCATCCTTGAGTTTCTTTCATTTTAGGGTCTTATGCTCAGTTGATTTGCAAATCCCACATGGCCTCGACTGAGACTGGGATTTTGAGTTGTATCTGCACTTCCTAAAGTGGTACTTCTTACAGACCTTACACTTGGGCTTATCTCCAGACTGATGCCCATCCTTTCTAGATTCAGACCCCTTCCTGTGGTCATGGTTTCCCTTGGGCTTTTTGTTTGACCGACGCGAGTTGTCATCATCGCGTTTTCTCTTCTCAGCATCCGTGTTCCTCAGCAATCTTTGTCGGACCGCATCCAATGTGAGGGACAGGGATATATCAGCTACAGACCTGAATGTAGTTGGCCGAGAGGCCTTCACACTTGCCTTTATCTCTGGGGCTAAACCCCCAATGAATCGAGATATTCTTTTAGGTTCCGGGGTCACCAGATACGGAACCAACCTTGACATAGTATTAAAGCTCGTGAGGTAAGCTTGGCAATCCAGGTTCTTCATCACCAATGACAGAAAATCAGACTCGATCTTTTCCACCTCATGCTGAGGGCAGTAGTTTTCCTTGATTAGTGCCACGAACTGTTCCCAAGACATGTTGTACAATGGGATTTTCCCTGTAGCTTGGATCAGAGATCTCCACCAAGCTAATGCCTCGCCCTTGAACGACTGAGATACGAACTTCACGATATCCTTTTCAGCACACCCACTAATATCTACCACCGTGTCCATCTCATCCAACCAAGTCATTCAATCCACAACCCCTTTCTCCCCAGTAAAATCTCGGGGCTTACGTGAAACAAAGTACTTGTATGTTCAACCTTTGTCACAAGGCTTATCATCAAATACTATCCTTTTGGATGGAATGCTGTTCTCGTTTGAGGAATGTCGGTCATCATCTTTCTTTGGTTCCTCTTTCTTAGGCTTAGGTTGGACAGAGGGTGGCTTGCTATGAGCTTCAGAATGGGTCTTAGGCTTGGAATGCGGTGTAGATAGGGTCCTACTTCGAGTCCCAGAAGACTCACTGTTTTGCCGATCCAAAGCCATTGTAACAGTATTATGGACTAGTGCTTGCAGCTCCGCACCAGTTAGCTGTATTCTAGCATTATTGTGGTTTTCCACCGGATGACTATTCGCTTCATCCGACCCAGCCATGTAGCTTCGATTGCTACATATAGAAGATAATGGGCAAGGTTTTATTTAGAGGTTTTACAATATTTTACGATTTATTAACCATGGTTTTAATAGCCACTTTTGGTTGATTTGTTAATTAATTATATGTTCAGGACTTTTATAACAATCCTATATTTTAATTTAATAATAGCACAAAAGCTCAGTCATAAAGACAAATTTAATATATAAACCAAGACTTCTACGGAGTCAAGGTATTAAGGCTTTAATCAAAGTTTATTGCCTGATTCTAGACAGGGAGTTATAAGCTACTACTGTCTTTAGTCCAAAAAAGACATTAGTTATAGCCCGTAGGCACTTCATCCTTAAGGGATGATTATATAATTAAAGGAATTTAAATGACCCAATTAAAAGATGACCTATGTGATTTTATCGTATCACAGTTTGTCATGAATGTTAACATGCTTTCAGATGTTAACAAGAATTGGAATCTTTTGTGTGGGTTCTACCATCTTGGCCAGGTCTGCAACGACACATAGGCTAGGTTTTACCTTTAAGATTCTTTTAATAATTAACGCAGAACAGTTCTAAATTGAGATGTTAATATGGATCTGAATCTAATTATAGAACTACCATCTTGGCCCTGTCTTATGGTGACACATGGCTAGGTCTTGTCCTTTTTAGAATTTTCCATTTTATTATATAATGGTAGATCTTTTAATAGAGAAAATTTATTTTCATTTATTTTATGTTTCATTCACATAATTAATAACAAACAGAACGAAAATTTAAATTAAACATCTCATTGATAATTCAGACAGTACATTCTTGCCCTAAACGGGACTTCTACAAAAATAACATGCCCACGCAGGGGCGAAACAAACAACAAACCCACGTAGGGGTTAACAAAAGACATACCCACGCAGGGGCAGAGTACAAAAAGATAAGCCCACGCAGGGGCTGAATACTGAAACAAAAGTCCACACAGGGACTTGATTACAACTAAATAAAATAAATAACAAAAGGTCTTCAATGACCCCTTCTCTTGGACTTTCCTTTGATCAAGTCTGACAACCCCTTGAAGAAGCCTCGAGTGTTACTGCGCTCTGTTTGAATTTCCCATTCACATCGGTCCAATCTTTCAAGGACCTCTTGTTGGCACTCCGGCGGGATCAGTTGCGGCTGCAACGGCTGATACAGAGGTTGAGGAGGTGGCGGACGCTGGTACCCATAAGTTGGGTAACCAGTGGTCCAAAGACCACCATAGGGTCCCTCTGGGTGACGAGCATTGTAGTCCCATGCCTCCTGGTATGGGTCCACATTGGCATAGTCATAATGGGTATGTGCCGGCTGCTCAAAAGGGTTATACGCCGCTGAACCGGCGTAGGCAGGGATTGGGTTATCAAAACCCAATGGTGGCGCCATAGGCGCAGAGTTGATCTCTGGGACGGGGTTTGATGGACCCCCCATCTGCGGGTCTTCTTCTTCTTGAAGTGGCGGATAATGGCTGCCACTCGAGGGTTGAGGAGTGCTGATGCGGACTCCTCCTTACACGGACATCCACGCGTTTGACCTTCTCTGCCTCGGTGGCTCCGGAGGCGGTTGCTGTTCCACTGGTGGTGGTGGTGGCGGAGTAACTGCCACAAATCGGGAATCCTCGAAAGGATCCTGCTGTTGTTGTTGTTGTTCCTGCTGCTGCTGGTATGGGGACGAGTGTTCAGATGGGGTAAAATACCAGTCCCACTGGTTGAACCTCGCCTGGTAGCTGTCAGGACTACGGTAAGGTGATCCATGAAAAGATGACCCATCGGAGATTTCGATGGGGTGCTTCGGGGTCCCGGTTGCAGGCTCCGCGGGATCCGTTGTCACATCCCGATATTTACACGGTTCACCGGTGGGCCCGGTGGGGGATTATCGTGACGTAGTTGCTAACATTACAGTCAAACAACACAATATTTAAATGCACAGCGGAAGCAAAAGATAGATATATTTCAACCGAATATAATTGTAATATCAAGTATCACAAACAGTTGAAAATAATCCACAGGGGATCCAAAATAAATAGGAAACATTGTTCAACAGTTTTGACATCCAAGCTTGCGAGACTTATTGTGGACGCTACGAGAAAGCCAGCCTAGTTCGCATAGTACCTGCACTTAACCTTTTGGGAAAATACGTCAGTTTACACTGGTAAATACATTCAACCGACTCATTTTAAAAAGTTTAATAAAATTGATTTGAATGCACGTGGCACAAACTTTTATAACTTGGGATAATTATTTGAATATAATACTTGTAAACGAATTACATGTTTCTTATGCGTTCAGTAGCCCGATCCGTAGACCGGGTTAAAGATCAATAGACACACCACATTATTTATTCTTTTATGCACCGACGGGTGTACGCCTACACCCCGTGCTCAGGTCGTGGCCATCTCGTAAGATGATGCCAAGGATATCCGGGACATGGTCATTAACCCCCCAAAGGCTTTAAGCAAACAAAACATTTCAAAACAAAGCATATCAATGATTTAATCTCTAATCGATTAAAGATTCAATGCTGGACCAAGCGGTATTTTATATACCGTACCCCAAGCCCGTATATGGGAAATTAAGTTAAAAGTATTTTCCTTTGCAAGTATCAATCACAAATAGCAAGTGCGTGTAGCTTTTACCGGGTCTCCTATTCTGGAACGAAGGTTTATAATAACCTATTAGAATCCTAACGGGTCTTTTAATTTAGCCTAAGCTTAGACCGGTTAGTTTTAACGAAAGATACGGTTCGAACGCACGACTAGGCGAAGACCGGAATAGAATGTGTTTTAGTCCCGACAAGTTTAAGGACTTGTATAGTATGGGTAAACTAAACACCTTTTGGATTTTGAGATAAAAACGATAAGGTTTGACCCGTTTCGGCTAATTTATGTAAACTAGTTACATGAACCGAACCGAACGCGCAGAAAGCGTAACGGGTAACCATGAGAGTCACTTACAGGTTTCCTAAGTTAATATGCCCTAAATATATTGTGATATCAGTAGGATACCTTCCATTATGCCCAAAACGAGTTTAATCTCAATATAAACCCCGAAGGGGTATTTTGGTCATTTTAAAGGTTATAAAAGAGTTTATTTATAATTCTGATGTTCGGGTCTGAAGAAATCAGCAAAACCACTTACTTTAACAAATTACATCAGTAGGTAATAAGTCTTTATATGACAAAATGGTTTTAAAGTTTATACTAGGCGTTTAATACGCGTAAAAAGCCATTTTAAGCGATTTCCGGATTGAACAGGAAATCTGAGTTTTTTGATCAGGTTACATAGTTCAAAATACTTTATTTATTATATTAAATCAGTAGCAATTGGATTTGTGTCAAAATACCATGTAGAACTTATTTTATGCCCGAAAAGGGTATAATCGGTATTTACCGAATCAATGCCATAACCTTAGGTTATGAGCAGGTTAAAAATAATTAAAAACCTTTAAAAATCTCAAAATATTTTATTACATCAGTGTGTAAAAGGTTTGGTGTCGAAATTGGGTTTTAGATAGGCTTTATGCTAAGTGCGCCGTTTAATTAACAAAAGTTTCTTAATTGCGCTATTTAGCATAACTCCTATTCTGGACCTCGAACTGTTATGAAACTTTAGGGACATGCTTAATAATCAGTAACGAAGATTATTGTCCTTTCACATTTCCAAAATTCTTGTTCTATGGTTAAAAGGGCATTATGGTCAATCATTAGGCAATTAACGGAAACTTGTAAACGAAGCGGACAATCAATGAACCAGTCACAGAGGGTTATACTATCATGTAACCTGGTCCTAAGGATGTCCTAAGGCATTTCTAGACTCTACTAAAACGGGTCAGAACTGAAGTCAAAGCAAAAGTCAAAGTTTTGCGACTTTCGGTTCCGAACCGGGTCTAAACAGAAAATTGTCGGATCAAACAAGCTTAGACCAGTTCTTATACTTATTACCAAGTTAAATGAATGATAAAATAGGTTACATGCCTTCTACATTTGTTAATCATGTGTTAATTCATAAATTAGCATTCTGTTGACTTTTTCTAAACAACTTTGACCTGACATTTGATCTAGTTAGAGTGGGAATCAGAGGGTGCCCTTTTGAGAGTTTAATACCCACATAATTACCAACTTATAACTACCTTTGATGCGACTAATCACTGGACCATTAATGATTAATCGTTAAGTCAACCGTTAATTACGACGGTTTGACTTTTAAGCTAAAACTAAGTAAAAACTCAACTAAGACAGGTTAAGCATACTTACTGAAGTCCTATGAACGATTAGGGATGCTTTGGAAAGGCACTTGTGCTCCAGAAAGCTCCACAATTGCAGATGGAATGAATGATCACAAGGTTGTAACATGAAGGCCTTTTATTGTGTTTAAATCACCTTAGATCGTTGCCAAACAAGTCTACTACTGATCATGGATCATCCACAAGTGTCCCTAAGGTGTAAAAAGCATGTAGGGGTCGCCCATGCGGGTGAAAAGATCTTTCAAAGTCGGTTACAAGGCTGAACAGTGCTGCTATCTCACTTTTCTGCATCTGGGCGTCTCACGCGGCCCGCGTAAGCCTTGTCAAGGCCTTACGTGGCCCGCCTGAATCATTCTGACAGATTTCAAATCTTTCAATAATTGCAGGTTGGCTCTTGGCTCTTCGGAAGGGTATTTCTTGCATTATGAGCCCTTCTTATTTACGTACAAGGGCCTCGAGACTTTTACCTATCTTGTTAAGTCCTTGGTCACTTTATGTTTACCCGAAAAGTCATAATTTTCAACGTTGACGCTTTTAACCCCTCCTATACGAATTTGATCATAACTTTCTCATGTAACAACGAAACTTTATGAAATTTTTATCATGCATTCTAGTGAGCATAATTTACCGTTACAAAGCTTCGGGTTTGCTAAAAGATCATTCAGAGGTATAACTTAAACATGTTGACACATTTAACCCCTGTAGTTTGTAATCTCTCACTTTCTTTCACATTTAGTTCCGTATGATCCATGATTTATTTGTTTGAAGGTATGAGCATCATGTAGGGTTACTGTAAAGTATATTTATCCCTTGTTGACATTTTGAACCCTTGAATTCACATACTTTATATGTTTGTCAACTTTAGTCCCTCTAGAGTATTCTTTCTCACGTTCTAGCTTATGACACGTGTCAATACATTATAGGACGTGAATTTTCGAGGTGTTACATCCGTATCTTCATCCATGTCATTATCACCCAAAAAATGATCTTCGGGTCCTAGTGGGTTGAAACCCACAGGTTCTTGGATGAAATTAGCCGGGTTGAACCGGCTTTGGAAAGCAGGGGTAGGGTCACCAAAAGAATGGTGCGAGTTTGACCACTGCAACGGTATGAAGGAAGGCGGAGGGTTGTCGGGCTCGTTTTCGGATTGCGGCCCGAAAGAATGTAAATAAGACGGTGAGGAACTTATGGAGACGGATCGCCTCCCAGGTTCAACGTAAACCCTCCATGGCTCCTGAGGGCTAGTGCTCATTGTGATAGATGGTTGTACGCCGGTGAGAAGGCTCGGCTTCATGGTCATGGCCCGTAACTGCGCCCTTGCCTCTGCCTCTCAAAAACCTTGGCGGCATTCTTACCTGCAAGCATGATTAAGATAACAACCAAAATATATAAAATAAAAGACAAAATAAACAAAAACAGAATTTGTCCGATGTTCTTTGTCTAGACTCGGAACTCGAGGAATGTGTAATTTGTGCACTGAGATTAAACGCAAAAGGCCAGCGTTTAATTCACTCAGTGTTGGCTCTGATACCAACCTGTCACACCCCTATTTTCCACGTGTCACCGGTGGGCCCGGTGGGGAGTATCGTGACGTAGTTGATATCATCATAGTCAAACAACACAAATTTAAAATGCACAGCGGAAGCAAAAGATAGATTTATTTCAACCAAATAAAATTGTAATATTTAAGTATCACAATGTAGTTGAAACAGATCCACAGGCGGATCAAAATAAAGAGGAAATATAGTTCAACAAATTTTGACATCTAAGCTTGCGAGACTTCTAGTTGATGCTAGGAGAGGCCAGCCTATTACGCGTAGTACATGCACTTAATCTTTTTGGGAAAATACGTCAGTTTGCACTGGTAAATACAATTTAGCTGACTCATTTTGAAAAGGTTTGAAAATTGATTTGAATGCACATGGCACAAAAGTTTTTTTATAACTTGGGATAATTATTTGAATATAAACTTGTAAAAGATTTACATGTTTCTTATGCGTCCAGTAGCCCGGGTCTACACCAGGTTAAAGGTCAATCGACACACCACATGATATAGTCCCGCAACGGTTTAACCCAAAACCGGCGGTTATACCTTAATAATTAATTATGCACAACGGGTGTACGCCTACACCCGTATACTTAGGTCGTGGCCATTTCGTAAAATGATGCCAAGGATATCGGGGACATGGTCATTAACCCCCCAAAGGCTTTAAGCAAACAAAACCAATTTAAACAGGACATTTAAATGATTTAACCTCTATTGGATCAAAGATTCAATGCCCGACCAAGCGGTATTTTTATATATACCGTACCCCAAGCCCGTATAGGGAAAATAAGTTAAATGTATTTACCTGAGCAAGTAAAATCACAGAAGCAAGTGCAAATATCTTTATCTGGATCTCCTATTCTGGAACGAAGGTTTATAATAACCTATTAGAATCCTAACGGGTCTTTAATTTAGCCTAAGCTTAGATCGGTTAGTTTTAAAGAAAGAATACGGTTTAATCGCATGGAAGGCGAAGACCGGTTTTAGAATGTGGTTTTGACCCGACAAGCTTGCATGCTCGTTTAATATGGGTAACATAATCACATTCTGGATTTTGAGACAATAAGGATATGGTTTGACCCGTTTCGGCTAAAATGTGTAAACTAGTTACATAAGCCGATCTGAACGCGAAAGTGCGTAACGGGTAACCATATGAATCATATACAAGTTCCCTGAGTTAATATGTTGTGATATCAGTAAGATATCTTCTATTATGCCCAAAATGATTCTAAACTCAAACTATGCCTCATAAGGTCATTTTGGTCATTTTAAAGGATATAAAAGAGTTAAATTTGTAACCTGAGTTACATATCTGAATAAATCAGTAAACATACTTATTTTAATGAGTTATAACAGTATGGTATCATATACATGTGAATTTTATTAACTGGAAACCTGAGTTTAAAACTTTTGTTTACTGTTATAATATAAAAATTTACTGAATATATTAGTAGGTATTAACCCTTATATATATAAACTTGTTTTGATACTATGTCGTAAAAATGCCTAAAAGGCGATTTGGAGCCATTTCCGGGTTTTGTATAGAAAGCCGATATTTTTAATATTCCAGAAGGCTCAAAATAATTTATTTAACATAATAAATTAGTAGAAAAAGATTTGAGGTCAAAAGGATTTATAAAACTCATTTTATAGCCCAAAAGGGCAAAATCGACAATAATCGAATTGAGCTTAAAACTCTAAGTTATGCTCAGCCTAAAAATAAATAAAAATCTCCAAAAATCCCAAAATATTATTTTATATCAGTAGGTAAAAGTTTGATATTAAAATTTGGGTTTAGATAGGCTATATACTAATTATCCAAGCATGCTTCTAATTACGCTAATGAGCATAACTCTTAATCTAGACCTCAAACTGATGTAAAGTTTTAGGTACAAGTTTATATATCAGTAACTAAGGTGTCCACTCTTTTATATTTTCAAAAATCACATTTTAAGGTGAAGAGGGCATAATAGTCAACATTTAAGCAATTAACGGAAACATGCATATGAATTTGATGTCTAATGAACCAAGTTGTATAATCACAGAGGGTTATACTAACATGAAAATAGGTCCAAAAGAAGCTCTAAGGCAATCCTAAACTTGGCTTAAACGGGTCAGAACTGAAAGTCAAAGCGGAAGTCAAACAATACGACTTTCGGTTCCAAACTGGGTCTATACTAAAAATTGTCGAGTTGAACATGTGTAGACATGTTCTTACATTAATTACCAAGTTATATTAATGATAAAACATGTTACATAGATCCTACATTGCTAATTATGTATTAATTTTGAAGTAAAGCTTTCTGTTGACTTTTTGTAATTAGCTTTGACCCGACAATTGACATAGTTAGAGTGGGAATCTGAGAATACCCTTTTAAGGGTTTATTACCCACATAATTACCTATTTATAGGTATTTTTAATTCGAGATTTGACTGAGTAATTATTGTTTAATCTCGAAGTCAAACTTTAATTACGACGGTTTGACTTTTAGCTAATTAACTAAGCTAAACTTAATTAAGAATGATTAGGAACACTTACAATGGTCCTAAATATGATTAGGGACTTAAGGGAAGATGGTTGCTGATCAGAGGAGCTCCAGAGAAGGGTCTTGAGTGAAAATGAAATGAGCAAGTGAATTTGTCACAACTCCTTCTCTTTATATAGTGAACTAAGGAGCACAAGATCAAGCCAAGATAGTCTATGATTGTTACAAGATCATCCGAGGTGTCTCTATGATGCTATATACTGCCTATCAAGTCCCTGAATTCAAATACCACCTTAATAAGGCGGTGGAACTGACTGAACTGGCAGCTGTACATTTTCTGTTGCCAGCGACAGGCTTACGGACCGTAAGCCAAAACCCTTGCGGTCCGTATGCTTCTCTTGCGGACCGTATGCGTATACGGTTACGGTCCGTAACCGACCCTGGTATGATACGCCCAGATATGCTCCTTGCGGACCGTAAGCCTAGGGCTATACGGTCCGTATCCGATGACCAGAAACCAAAAATTTGCAAACTTCCAAGTATTGACCATGCAACTTTGTAAACTCCGAATCTTATGCTATCCTTTTCAGTTGAGGGACCATGTAGTCAGCCTTTGCATGCCTAGCCATGCACTTACACCTTTTGGCACCTTGTGGCAAGTTTAAAGTGACGGAAACCTCAAGAATTCTTGTTTGGACAAGCATTAATTCAAATTCAAATATCTTTGTCAAGAATCTAAATTCTTAATTGTAGTAGTAACATTTTAAAGAACCCATTTTCCGTATAAGGATGGAATTTATCTATTTAGGAACAACCAGTTAACATATTAGATGTTTATCATAACGATTTAAGGTCTTGGGATTTATAACTCGGGTCGCTCAGAGGTATTTTAATTAACATGTCGCCCTTGGGTCGTTCAGAGGTATTTTAATAACATGACGCCCTTTTCAAATCCTACCATACATCCTTTATTTTATCCGGGTTCCTGACACGTTTGTCTTACGTGACACGTGTCTTTATTTTTATTGGACATGAATTTTCGAGGTGTTACACTGAAGTACCAGCCGAACGGGTTGCCAACCGATCGAACGACCGTCCGATCGACCAACCTGAAGGGTAGGGATACTTCAATGTTTTCAAAATGCTACAACGAAAACTTCAAAAGGCAAGCCATCATACACAAACACATCCTTCTCAAAGGAAGAAACAATCCACTCGAACAGTCATCCGACTGGACTACCGTCCGACCGGATTGTCACTGCACGATCGGCTGTCCGACCGGATTACCATCCGACCGAACAGCTACCCGACCCACAAACACTTGCATCGTTTTGCGCGTCACTTATCGTTATTCTATCAAACTATTCAGGCTAACCCTACTCTCTAAGCGCTCCCTTCAATCCATCAACCGCTGTGAGTATACTCGATCCCTTTTTGCTTTACGCACTTTTGGGTGTTACATACGTTACCTATACAAGATCACAATCGAACACACTACGCAATACTTTAAACGCTAACCGTTACCGCATGTTATACGTGACTTAATGAATGCTTGTTTGTTATGTTTACACATGAAATGCTGTCTACCTGCCTAACGGCGATAGTACTATAGTTTGGACTCAACACCCTTTCACACGGGGGTTGTTAAGGACAATTATTTGCATGGATTACAGTGGTGATCATGTATTACGTACTGCCTTGGGCAGTCAACCCGCAGTCATTGGTGTCGATAGGTTCATGTCGATAACTAACATGCTTCGTTTTCCTCTGTGTACGTGTTGGTTATGCGTAAACTATTTCGAACTCTATATGTTATTACCAAACTTGTATACTCTCCTTTACACTATGTGTATTGACTTTATTTTAACGTATGTGACAGGTGTTTAGGATGCTTATCTGCTAGGAAAACAAGGCTAGAATAAGGTCCTAGAGGCCAACAAATAGTTGTCTGTACAATTTGAAATCTGAGTTGTCGGAACAAAACTATTTGCCTAGATTTTGTCTGTAATAATTGTACTATCTTTTATGACATGGTATGGGACATGTTGTTTTAAGTAATTGATAAATATAATTGTTATGGAAACTTCTGAAAAATCTGTTTCGCTCAGTGTCATGCCCCGATGATGTCATGCCCCGATGATTCCGCCATCGGTTGGGATGTGACAATGTCACTCTTTCTTCATGTCCCATAACACCCTAGAGATGGCATGCATTAGAACCGCCCTATTTGAGTATATACATTAGAGCCGACCCTGGCCCATGTTTCCATAAATAACTGTAGGATCGTTATACGACCTGACGAGTCGATCAGAAGAGTGCTCAGACTGAATCAGAGGCGGAATTCATTGATTCAGTCTTTGTTTAGCTTGATTTCACAATTTAACGTCTCTTTTATTGATCTTCTAACAATGTACAAGCTCTGGAGACAATCCGGCAGGGCTTCGCCGTACCATACAAGACCACCACTCAACTACTCTCTGGTTTCACTCATTCATCCCCTATATATAGGAGACATGGTTTCACTTATACAGACATGACAAATAAGCGAAACCTTACAATGACACATGAGCGAAACTACTTAGACTGACACATAAGCGAAACCACCTAGTGTCATATGAGCGAAACCATGTTTAAAACATGAATTCTCGATTTCCGTGTATGATACAATCAGCCCTAACCTAAGACTCGAACTAAGATGTAGTCGACAGACAACTGCACCAACAGACTCCCCCTTGAATGTTGACGGAATCTTCAGTGAGAGTCTTCAAACATGACAGCTCTTCAATCTTGATCGGTCTTCTTCAGGAACTCTTCCTGGAATTATGTACCCGGATCTTTCTCTGGCTCTAACTCTCATCAGACTCCCCCTATCATCAAGCTGGGATCGCCGTCTGGAATTTGTTATCACCATTGAAATCAAATCCTGGCTTTATCAGTTTAAACTCTTCTCAGGTTCTGATGTATCTCCTGGCTTTCCGTAGCAACAGGATCAGAAACCTACACAACTCAAACACTCTATCACAAACAAACAAAATTATGATTCAAATTAATGAATGGGAAAATGCCACTAAAATGTAACTAAGTTTGTCAAGTGTCTCAATTAAGTCATCCAACCTTTTTTTGTCTCTCTAAAGTCACTAAACTTTAACTTTGTGTTCTAATACTATGTAATTACCAGGTCATCAGGTTACCATGTTTTTCTTTTATTTTCTTTTTAATGCTTATGTGGATATTATTTATGTTTGGTGGAATTATAAAATAAAAAAATATTAAAACCTTTGATGATCGTTATTTTGCAAAACGAATATTCATAATTAACACAAGTTTTTTATTTTCTATTCATAAAAAAGCAATATCCTTCCAAAACCCTAGGCGATATGAACTTCAACGACCGGAGACGACCTGTATCAATTCATTGTTCTCTCTATGATATATTACGTTGGAACTCAAAAAAGATGATCTGTATCAATTCAAGTGCAGACCCCTTCATGATTATACATTTTCTATCATCATGTTTTTTAATATATAAAATTTTGAGGTGGCTTCCATTCAGTAATATTAGTACATGCTTAAACCTATCAGTTGCATGCTTAAACCCATCTGACTATATCGATTCTGCATCCAGTTTTTTAATATTAGTATTCTACATTCAGTAATATTAGTAGTATTCTGCTTTAAAAATATTCAACCGTAACAGTAATATTTTATTAATTTATTAATTTAGAATAAAAAATGATTTTCAATTTTTTTAAAAAAAAATCCATGTCATTAATTTTATTTTCCACTTCATATTAAAAATTAAAAAAGATAATAAAACCTGACACATCATCATTACTAACCTGGTAACCTGATAATTATATAGTATTAGAACATCAAATGAAACTTGAGTTATTTTATAGAGACAAAAAAAGTTTCAATGACTTAATTGGAACACTTGTCAAAGTTGGTTACATTTCTACGAACTTACCCCTTAATGAATCAACTAAACATTCAAGAATTTTTCACATTTAAAATTTATCAACTTTTAAACATTCCGAAATCTGATTCAAATTAATGAAACATATTAAACATTTCAAATCATTTAACCAATCCCTCTGTTCATCATGTTTAGCCTTTGAGATTTTGAATATCAGCTCTCCAACATCAGTTGTCGAAAATATTTTTGGATTTTTCAAAATATGAAACATAAAATCAATAACAAAAATTAAATGCAGAAATAAAATATATACAAATACTATTTTTGTGAGTTCGTGCAAGAGAATCATATCAGCTGCCGACTAAACACTAGCACCGTTAAGCTGTTATTTCATTTTAAGCATTAAACAATTCGCGTAGATTGCCAATATATTGATCCTCTTAAATTCTCACAAAACGTTCAACCTGTTCGGGATACGAAATTAGTGTTTTAGAACTTAAACATCTACACGTGTCCCACCTTAGTATATACTCCCGTATCCAGACCCCAATATTCAGTCTTACAGGTGAGTATACCACAGCTGATATCTGTTAAGGGGTATGTGCGAGGGCCGTGAGAGCTCAGGTCGATACTTCCGTATACGCAGAGAGATGACGGCTTCGACTTTAAGGTGTGTCCCCTTTAGAGGATCTTTTGTTTTCAACAGCAGCGACTTATCAATTTTATTGTTTCATCAGCATGCTGAGGGAGAGCTTATATTTCAAAGCTTTTTGCAGAAAGTATTATCCGGGGACTAGGTCAGTATTTCCATACAGCAGAAGTCCCGGGATAATACCCCAGATATCACTGAGTATAAAGACCTAGTATCTCAGAATAAGGGAACCTTCAACCAGGATTTCAGGGGTTACCTATATATCCTGGAGGTGTTCCCCACGTAGATACAAGTGAAAATTATGTTTATATCCCAAACTGATCTACTAATTTTGCGAAAACCTACCGGCACATTTTTAGCGAGACTGCTTAATTGCATTTATACATTACAATTCTTTAGCGTACTGTGCCAGTCTAGCTGATTTACTATCATTTCCCCTTATTCGCACCAAAACTCATTTTTAATTTTTCCGATGTTTTTGATATTTTTTCAAATTTTTTAATTTTTTTAAAAATTTTTCTCCCCCTAAAATCAAAATATGTTTCAATTTTGATTTTCTGGGAAAATTTGAAACAAACTGTACAAATTTGACAACTTGATAAGAATCACTTCAATTCTCCATCCACCTGGCGTAAACAATCAGAACTCCCCCCGACAACAAACTATTTTCCCATTTAGATTTCAAAACACTTAAGTTTGTTTTAATCAAAATGGTTTTTCTGGAAAATTAGTTTTGTGTGCCATTTTACAAGCACGGGATTTTAGTCATCATCTTGTTTTAAGAAATGTGCCGATTCATGTTCCACGCTTACCAACCTGGGAACTCCGGCAAGTCAGGCTTTTTCTATTTAAACAGATTCACCCAAGCCTGACGGTCCTTGGGTGATTTCGAATTCTTGTTCAACAATGGTGGAAAGTTTGCACCATCCATTGTTAAACCAGAATTCTCCTTTTTTACCTCAACACCAGGCTCCTCTGGTTTTGACAAACCAGAATCATTGCCTACACATGGCTTGTCTGATTTTGACCTGTCAGATTCATTGCCTGAAGGTGGCTTGTCTGACTTTGACAAGTCAGATTCATCGCCGACCATTTTCTTCTTCTTCTTTTCTTCTTTCGTCCTCAGATTTGTATTTGATGAATTCGTCTTGCTTGACTTTGTAATCGAGTGAGTCGATTCATCAAAACTTTTATTCTTACCAACGGATGAACCCGAGGACAAGATCTTCTCGAGATACTCTCTCGCCTTCTTCCTCTTCTTCCTCAGTCTGTCTTTCTGCCCCTGTGAAAGTTTAACTTTCTTTTCTTGAATTGTCTGTTCTTGAACTTTAGGTTTTAGAACCTTTTGTTCATTGGGCTTGACATTGACTGGAATCTTTGCCAATTTTTGAGACTTAGCCCTCAATCTGTCATTCGATCTCCTTGGGCAATCTCTGGCAATATGACCTCTGATGTTGCAGTTAAAGCATCTTCTCGTCTCATAATTCCAACTTTGGCAGTTAACATCAATGTGTCCTTGATAACCACATTGGTAACACACTCTGTTATTGTACCAATCACCATTTTCAGTCCAAATGCTCAGATCAAAGCACTATTTGGCTTGGTAATACTCTTTCCTCCTCTTGATTGCTGGATTTGACTTTTGAGCACTGTGGTCAAACCTGCACCACTTATTGCCAACAATTTTTGAGTTTTCATTTTTTACTTTTTGTAATTTTTGATTTCGATTGGATGATTGATCTGATGAGCTTTTATTTTCTTTTTGTACATTTTTCTCATTTTTAATTTTTTGTTTCTGTTCCACTTTCTTCTTCAAAGGTTTTTGCTTAGAGCATTCTCCCTTTTCAGTCGATTGTAGAACAGTTTTCTGAAATTTTTCTTATAATTTCAAAAACAATTTTTGTTTTTCAATTTTTTCATTTTCATCATCAGATTTCTCATCACAATCTTCAACTACGACTTTGTCATAGTTTGTGACATCATCACTTATTGGAACTGAATTGATCGGTTTCGGACAGGGAAAATTCAAACTGTCTGATGCAGTCACAAAACCTATCAATTTCTTTTCAAGTTCATCAATCTTGTTTCTTGAATTCTCAGCTTCATGTTCAAGCTGAGATATTCTTTCAAGATGAGACTTGATTGCTTTTTTATTCTCATTTTTCATGTTTTCAAGAACAGACTTTTCATGTTCCAAAACTTTTATCTGTTCTTGAAATTTCGTTTCATTTGCTTTCAAGTTTTTGTTCTCAAGCTTTGTCCAGAAATCTTCATTTTCTGAAGATTTCTTTTTGCTTTCAAAGTCTTTTTCTAACTCTTCGATTTTCTTTCGAGCACAATCACCTTCCTTTTCAAGTTTAATAATTTTCTGAAGATGGGAATTGATTATTTTTTGCTTTTCAATGTTGTTTTGACTAAAAACATTTCTCCCATCTTCAAGAATTTTTATTTGACTTTGAAATTCTTTCTCAGCTTTTAGTTTATTTATTTCAAAAACTTTCAGTTTATCTTCAAAAATTTTTGCATTTTCTTTCAATTTCTGATTTTCCAATGTCAAACTGTTCAAGTTACTTAACAGTTTGTCATTTTCAGAGTTCAGCTTTACACAGTTTTCCTGCAAAACAAGAATCTGATTATCATCAGCTTGCTTCTTATCTTTCAGCTCTTTGAGTTCCAAAGTCAAACTTTCCGCATCTTTCACGAGTTTGTCATTTTCCGTCTTTAAGCTGTCACATGTAAAGCACACTGATGCAGAATTTGAAACTTCATTCTTCATAGATTCTTGATTCTTTGGATCTTGTTCTTTCTCTATCTTATATGTACCTGCACCAAAGATTGTAACGAAATCAAGAGGATTTTCATTATCATCAATATAACAACCTCTTTTCATATCATATTTCAAATTTCTTTTTGCTGCCCAACAAACATTGATTCTTTTGTTTATTTCAGTTATCACATCTAAATTCAAATCATCCAAATTCATTTTTATTTTATCCAATACATCTCTCTTCTTTTGATAAAGTTCATAATCATGATTTTTAAGTTTTCTAATGAATTTATTCAGAGATAATTTTGAAAAACTAGAATCTTCTCTCAAATTTTTCAAACAATCATCCCATTCAGTTGATAATCCATTAGCAAACTTTGATACCATATGAGCTTCTGTTATTACTATTTGATTTTCCTTCAAATAGTCAATCAAACGATCAAAACGTTCTCCAAATCATCCAATTTTTCATCTTTCTTACTCAGAAAACATTCGAAACGTTTACTCCAAACCTCTTTGGGCAATTCCTGATAAGAACTACTAAAATATCCTCGATACCAATCATTTAACCTTTTAAGATCATTGTTTTCCTGGTCATCAAACATCATTGTCATTTTTCTAACAATCCTGGTCAAGTCCAAATAAGCGAAACTAGGTCAAGTCCCAATGAGCGAAACCAGATGTTTGCACCTATAAGCGAAACTATGATTGTTCAGAAAAGCGAAACTACTGATGTCCTTTGGAGCGGATCCTTATGAGCGGAACTAAAGAATGTACTTGAAGCGAAACCTGTATTGATCACAAAAGCGAAACCAGTTTTGTTCTTAAGAGCGAAACTAGTATTGTTCACAAGAGCGGAACTACTGATGTGCACTTGGAGCGGAACTTCAATTAAGATGACACAAAAGCGAAACCTATTGATCTAAGAGCGAAACCCCTCAAACTTTGTGACACAAAAGCAGAACTACCAAGCAATTTTGAGCGAAAACTCAAGTGTCCATAAAAGCGGAACCTAATCGGAAGGCAATTTGATCCATTTTTAGTCCGTATTTTGGTCTGAAACTTTCCAGGGTTTGTTAATGTCCAATAACACACAGTCTGTGAAATTTTAATCCAATTTTGACCGTGAAATTTTTCTGAATTGATGAAAGAAGGTGTAGAAATCAGAATTTTTGAGCGAAAACGAGCTAAACGGTAAGAACTCTTCCTCCTGAGCTCTGATACCACTTGTAGGATCGTTATACGACCTGACGAGTCGATCAGAAGAGTGCTCAAACTGAATCAGAGGCGGAATTCATTGATTCAGTCTTTGTTTAGCTTGATTTCACAATTTAACGTCTCTTTTATTGATCTTCTAACAATGTACAAGCTCTGGAGACAATCCAGCAGGGCTTCGCCGTACCATACAAGACCACCACTCAACTACTCTCTGGTTTCGCTCATTCATCCCCTATATATAGGAGACATGGTTTCGCTTATACAGACATGACAAATAAGCGAAACCTTACAATGACACATGAGCGAAACTACTTAGACTGACACATAAGCGAAACCACCTAGTGTCATATGAGCGAAACCATGTTTAAAACATGATTTCTCGATTTCCGTGTATGATACAATCAGCCCTAACCTAAGACTCGAACTAAGTTGTAGTCGACAGACAACTGCACCAACAATAACCATTTTCCCTTTTGTGCATGGGGATCAATATACAATAGTTACCACATATGACAAGCACGCCTTGTACGGATTAAAATTAATGAATCCAAAGATGAGCAATATATTTATTTACACAAAACCATCAACTTAAACCTGATATACTTAAGGCCATATATTCTAAACATGATGTAACATGTTTATCTTAAAGAGTATGACCACCCATAAAATTTTAACACAACCTAACACATTCAATGTAACATGTTTATCTTAAAAGTATGACCAACCCATATAATTTTAACACAACCTTACACGTATAGCAATTTATTGAAAGAGTTAGATAATTTAAAACCAGACACAAAATATTTATTAAATGGGTTACATTATTAAAACTTATTTAGATGGTAGCTTGACAACTTTTAGGTTACTGTAGCCATTTCATCTTGGTTGGGAATGCTAATTATATTAATAAAGAAATGGACCCAATAATGAAGCACATTTCATTTGGTGGCTTTCTATTGTAAATCTTTTATTTAATCATAATTAAGTACAATTAGGCTGGTTGTCAGGTGCTTATGACAACTAAAAAGCTTAAAATCATATTTAAGGTTAACTTTTTTATAATCTATTAATTATGATTTAATTAATTGATCAATAAGTACCGGTATCATAAATCAACTTGGAAAAAATAATATTTACCTCAATTGGTGTTAAAAGAAAACATATATTTTTTTTATTTATTTATTGTGAAAACTTGACTCAGTATGGTTTATGTTTTTAACACAAACCTAATTATAAGTAAAAGAGTGTGTAAATCATAATAAACACTTGTATGTTGTGTTTTGTATTAAGCCTCACGTAAATAGAAGTTTTATACTAGGAGTCAACCGAACTTCCTTTCTCATAATTTTTCATATAAAGGTTTCATACTTTACATATTAAAGTCCATTAAGTAATAAAATGTATAAATTTACATATATTAAAATATGTTGATACAAGGTAGTTGTTTGTAAATATGACACTTAGGTCGATGACGTGGAGACCATGTAAATATAGATAAAGCAACACATATCTTATTTTCATGAAAAGTCACTTAGTTAAACTTTTAAATTATGACTATACTTGAAGTCATGTAACTATGAAATAGTGAATTGAGTTTAATAATTTAGTTCTGAAAATTTAACATGTAACCACATTTTTTGCTTTCTAATCTCACATCATCGTCTGAACGCACATTTGAAGTTGATTCAAATGGGCGTTCTAGATACTTTAGGTCAAATCATAACCTATCATGAATTTCAAACGGCCGTTTGCATGTATATGTCAAATCATGTCCCCCGAATTTCAATCGGTTGTTTCCTTTATCTTCTAACGACCATTTGATGACGTGGAACAGTATGATATTGAAAATATGATTCCCTCTTTCACCCTCCTTCGTTGTTCATTCACCGCCCTCTTCTTCCTCGTACTTTTGCTCTCCCTCCGAAATATATTCTACAAACATGTTTTTTTAAAGATTCATCTAGTGTGCAAACAGAAGACTAAAAACAATAAAATTACCTATTTTAGCAACCATGATTTAGAGACTCACACATCTAAATATTCCATTGAACTACTTTTTTTTTTTTTTTTGTAAAAGTGAAAGTATGTCGATCTTTCATATCAACTCTTATATGACAATAAACTCAAATTGTATACTACTTTTGTTTATTAGAATAAAACCAAATAAAGTTTGATAAAAAGTTAATATGATTTGACACTATGTTATAATATGTAAAAGGAGGAGAGATGGGTGTGCCATTATTGGAAGTGCACGATGGGGGTTTGCGCCATATTATTTAAAATGACAACATGCATGCGTTCTAAACTTTCCAAACTATAGCTATATCTATGATATAGAGTTAATTGTCAAAATCGTCCCTAAAGTTTGGGCATGTTTGCTATTTTCGTCCAAAATGACACTTTTGTACCAAATTGCCCCTAACGTTTGTAACTTTTTGCCATTTTCATCCAAACCATTAACTTAGTTTATGTTTTCTGTTAAGTTGATGATATTTGGATATAAACCCACAGAGACGATTTTGGCAATTTACTCAAACCCTTTTTAATTTCTTTTATTTAATTAATTTTGTTACATATATCATAAAAAAGAATATACATGGAAATATGTGTTGAGCACCTAGGAAATATGTTGGTAGAAATAAAATATTTATTTAATTAAAATTATGAGGGTAACCAACTAATACTTATTCTGAGTGGCTTGAGTAAAGAAACTTTTGGTTCATAGCATTATAATTACATTTTGGTGGGTAATTTTAAGACTTGGTAACGATACGTTTTTTGATTAGGGGGGGGGGGGAGTGACTTATGTTTTTCCTTAGGAGCGAATTTAAAAGAGTAGAAGATGAATTACAAATTTGGTACATATGATAAGATTTTTTTATTTCACCCTTTTCAATAAGGTTACCAGCATTTTAGTTTTATAAAATTTAGAGGTTTAAGTAGATTTTATTTTTATAAAACTGATCTATATAAAAAATTAGAAATTAATTTCTGTCTTAATTTATAAACATCCTTCGTCTTAATAGAAAAATTAACTTAGTTAGTGGTTGGATGAAAATTTAAAAAAATTATGTGACAAAGCTATTATTTTTTTCATATAAAAATTGCATGTATATTCTTTTTTATTATATATGTAACAAAATTAATTAAATAAAAGAAATTTAAAAGAGTTTGAGTAAATTGCCAAAATCGTCCCTGTGGTTTTATATTTGCCAGTTTCATCCAAATATCCTCAACTTAACAGAAAAAATAAACTAAGTTAGTGGTTTGGATGAAAATGGCAAAAAATTACAAACGTTAGGGGTAATTTGGTACAAAAATATCATTTTAGACGAAAATGGCAAACCTGCCCAAACCTTAGGGACGATTTTGGCAATTAACTCCTATGATATATTTATATTGTTGTAGGGTGTGATATTTTAACAGACCAAGTACATGATTTTTATTATCATTGAATCTGATAAACAATTTTTTTACCGTCAATAAATTATTCAAATGGGTTAGTGATGATGTGGACTACTTATATGACAAAAAGTTAAAGTTTTGATGACATGAACTTCCTATGTAGCAAACAATAAAAAGTTTTGATGACGTGTACTGTTTATATGGCAAAGTTTTGATGACATGCATGGACTGCTTATGTTGCAAAGTTTTGATAATATGGATTGCTTATGTAGCAGTTTAGTCAACCAAAACTGAGTTAACTTTCAATTAGTATAAGGTTGCTGAAGGAAAATATGTTCAAAGTTTAGATTATCGGTGTATTCTCTAAGATGGAATTAATCCCAATTAATAGGTTAAAATTGTGATTATTAAAATCCAATTTGTCAATAACAAAAAAAATGTTTCTCTTTTGACTTAGAGTAAATTATGATTTTGGCCCCTATGGTTATATCACTTTTACCCTTTTAGCACAAAAAGGAATCTTTTAACATCTGAGCCCCCAACGTCTTTTTTTTATAATCCTTCTGGCCCCCAACGTCTTTTTCCTAACCCTTTTGGCCCCTAAAAGTAAATGGATGAGGTTAGTGTTAAGGGCCAAAAGGGTTAGAAAAAAAGACGTTGGGGGCCGGAAGAGACGTCACACGACTCTACCAGATCCCCAGCTTGATTTACTTGAAGCAGGAGCCACCGGTCTGGCCTAGAATCTTCTCCAACTTCCAAGGTACCCACTCGACCTCATAGTACATTATTCATCCCACATGCAACTTGCTTGAGGAAACAACACCAGACTGGGGGACTTGAAGGGGTATGGTCCCAGATCTCGCACCAACATGGCCGCGAATGACCATTACCCTTATCAAAAACCCCCACCGGCAAGAACTTATCTGTGTCCGTGCGGGCACGAGCGAACACAACAGTAGAATCCAGTCGGTCAAGTGATGGGAAGACTTACCTTGTGTATGAAAATGGGTGTTACACATAGCGATGCGGATTAGCACCACATCCTATGAACATTTTCGTCACGACAAGGGATCTAGGTAGACAACAACAGTCACCATAAACGGCGATGCGGCCTAGCACCGCATCCCGCACATGTCTAGACCAGAGCATGGACGCGGAAACAACAGCAGTTACCGCAGGCAGCGATGCGGCCCTGTACTGCATCCTGCCCACGAGGCAAGTGGGACTGACACCACAGAGCAAGTGGCGCCAATGACAGTTGCCTGTCAGCCCGCACGTAAGCAGCAGACTGACACCACAGTAGGACGTGGCTTCACCTCCATGACCGACAAGCCTGACACACCTGCATAGGGGCTGCGCGTTGTCAGTCTAGCCACTCAATTACCCTTCTTCACTCCTTGGCTATAAATACCCATCCCGGACCAGGTTTGAGGTATCGCTTATCAACTCTCTCACTACTACTACTATCACACATTTTGCTTCTCAAGCAAATTACTGATTCTCACGCCAGAGAGTGGTAACAAGGAGTACCACCCACCCCATCATCCTTGTTACGAGTCACGGTGTGTTTCCCTTGTGCAGGAGATAGATCAGCGGACGATGCAGCCACCGATCCTCGGAAAGAAGGGATTAACCCTACTTGACGAGACCAGTGAATTAACCTCTCTTGGTTAACCACTGTTTCATCAGGGGCTCAGATGTTAAAAGATTCATTTTTAAGCTAAAAGGGTAAAAGTGATAGAACTAAAGGGGTCAAAATCGTAATTTACTCTTTGACTTAAAACTATGTTTTTAAAATAACAATCTATTTCGTTTTTGATTTTTCCAATTTTAAAATTTATATGAGAAAATATAAACCAAATACAACTGTTCAAAAACTGAGTGAGACGGAGACATTTCATAACAAATTATCTACAAAGCCTAAACTAAGAATCTACTATAATCGAAGAAACCAACTTTTGAACATGTGTCATTCATTGAATGTATCATCAAATTTATACTTATCATATATTAACTAAATAAATAATAAATTAATATTAAATCTTATCATAATTTAATAAAATATTATTCTCAAATCTAAATTGTTAATTTAATATATTTTAAAACAAATACCACTCTTTCCTACTTATCTTATATTAAATATATAAATAATAAATTCATATTAAATATTATCCTAATTTATTAAAAATATAACTTTTTTTTATTATTTGGCATACAAAATTAGATTTATATAAAAATATAATTTATTCAGTTTGTGTAAAACGCGGAGTTTTTAAAAATATTTTTTTATTATTACTATTCAAAGTTACATTTATATAACCTGTGTAATACATGAAGTTTTTAAAGATATAACTTTTTATGGTTTGCTATATATAATTAGATTTATTCAACACGTATAATACACGAGGTTTTTTAAGGATATAATTTTTTTATTATTTGGTAGATTTTTCAACCCGACTATACACGGGTTTTTTAAAGATATTAAGTTTTTAGTATTTAGTATACAAAACTACATTTATTTAATCTGTGTAATACACATGGGTTTTAAAGATATAACTTTTTTTAGATCTATTCAACACGTGTTATATACGGGGTTTTTAACGATGTAATTTTTTAATTATTTGGTAGATTTATTCAACCCGATTATACACGAGTTTTTTAAAGATATGACATTTTTAGTATTTAGTATACAAAATTACATTTATTTAATTTGTGTAATACATATGGTTTTTAAACATATAACTTTTTTTATTGTTTGATATATAAAATTACATTTATTTAACCCGTACAATATACGAGGTTATAAAGATATATCTTTTTATTATTTAATATAGAAAATTACATTTATTAAACTCGTGTAACACACGGGGTTCTAACCTAGTACTAACTATAAAACATTATTTTTTTTTCAAAAAAGTTTACATTATTGTCTAAAGGTGATTTATTATAATAATAATAACAATATTTTTAGTCATTCCTTCTTTTTGTCCCCAAGATCACTCATTCTTTCTACCTGAAGTGGCCAACAAAGTATACATGACTCAAAGCTATTTATCCATGGAATTAATGTATATGACAAATTAATAAGTAGATAATGGTTTCCAGGAGGGAATGGCATGCAAAAACTCCCCAATTTGTTGTTATTAAGTCCAGATTAACCTATAGTAAACTAGATTAGCCTTGTCATTAACCCTATCCTTACCTGGGTTAAAATTGTAACAACACGTAACCACTAGTTAAATATTTAATATTATAAAAGATTATCAAATTGCTTTAGGACATGTATGGTAATATCAAATATGGTATGATGGTCGAAGGACCTAGCTAAAGTTTGCTTATTATGGAAGACGCTGAGGTTTGTCACTATATCTATTTTTGTTCTAGTTTTAGTAGTGGGTATCCATCATGTTAGTTCATAGTTGTGGTTTTGAGTTTATTTTAACTTTCATCAAGTTGTTTTGGTTAAAAAATGATCTCTGTACCTTTCTTTTTCGGTTTAATTAAGAATACTAGAATAGTTTCTCTGTTTAAAATAGATTGATACATACACATGGGGAGGGTTCCATGCATCACACAATCTTGAGGTAAAATAAATAATTTGTTTTTTTTTTTAATTTTGAAAAATTTAAAGTTCAAAACAAATGATTGCAATACAATATATAATGCTTATTAATTAATTCTAATAACCTAAAAAAGTTATATAAACAAATTTCATTAATCTAAATAACTCACATATGTGTAAATCATGTGTGGATGTATTTTCTACACATAACCTACACATGTGAAATTAAATGTTGAAAAATAAGAAAAAAAAATTAAACATGTTTAGTTTAATGGGTTTTTGTGTACATAAAATAAACATTAGTATGTACGAAGTAAAGTGTTTTAAAATATGAATCAGTAATAGAAAAAATAAACAATTTAGTTTATTCCTTTTGTTATTATAATAATTTAGTTTTTTTAACGAACCTCTCTGTATTCACATACCTTTTTCATACGCTAATAGATTTTAAAAAAATTATATCATAAAACAAACATTTTTTTTAAGTTAATTATGATATTGCTGTAGTTTTTTTAATAAGTTTAAACAAAAAAAAATTAGCCCACTTCTGTTTAAATTTTTAATTCATGAACGGTTTACAAATGTATATGTGAACATTATTTTTTTGAACGACGTACGGTTAGAATATCACTAATCAGGTTACTAGTTAGTATGTTAGTATTACCAAGTTAGTATTAAAACCCTTTATCTAGACTTGAACCCAGGAACCAGTGGCGGAACTAGACCTTCAACTCAGGGGTATCCCAAAATTTTTTAGGGGTGTCCTCGTACTTGTTCAGGGGTGTCCTGTGTATAAAAATCGGAAAAAAATTTTTTTTTACACTACTCGTAAAAACTTGAGCCGTAGCCCGGGCTACGCCCGTTTACACTACAGGTCCGCCCCTGCCAGGAACGTTATTGTTTTCAACGAGAAATTATAAAAAAACTAAAAAAGTCTAAAAAAAAATAGAATGTGAATCGCATTAGAGAGGAGAAGGTTCAAACGAGAATATACTACATTTAACTATTGATCATACTAAAAGATGGTGTTGAAAAGGGTAGTCTTTTATGTTTTGACTACAAGTCTCCTTTACCAATATTCTCAAACGAGTTAAATCTTCTTTTCCTATATGTTCATGAGTGATATATAGTAACAACAATAAACAAAATATGCATGCATGGATGTGTATGTTTAAATTTATAGATTATATATATTGAGCTAGTTATCTAGAAAAGTTACAGTCATCAAACTATTAGATGGATGACCAAAGGCTGCTTTGTAGAATTGTTGCGACTCCTTTGTTTTATTAAGGATTTTGAAATGGAATCTAATAGGGGAAATGAGTATTAGAAATTGTCATTTAGAATTAAAATCAAGGAAACAGTGTGGGGCTGGGTGTGGGGTTATATTGCAAAAAAGTTTTTTGTTTTTTGTTTTTCTAATGAAATTAAATAGTCCTAACTGTATGCCATTAAGGGAACCGTCTGTGGTTAAAATATTCATTACAATATGATCCAACCCTCACCCTCTCGTGTTTATAAACATGATGATGATTTGCATCAATATCAGAACAAACACAATTAGCTCATCATCAAACACTTGAAGAAAAACATTTCTTGAAAATTAAACCCAAAACATTAAATTAAACATGACTGGATCAGGTTCTCCTTGTGGTGCTTGCAAGTTCTTGAGAAGAAAATGTGTAAAGGGTTGTGTTTTTGCCCCTTATTTCTGCCATGAACAAGGTGCTGCTCACTTTGCAGCCATTCATAGGGTTTTTGGTGCAAGCAATGTCTCTAAACTTCTTGCTCACTTACCCGTTAGTGGTCGCTGCGAAGCAGCGATTACCATCGCGTATGAAGCTCAAGCAAGGCTTCAAGATCCCATCTATGGCTGCGTTTCACATATTTTCGCGCTTCAACAACAGGTAGAATTTTCTTCTAAATATATCAAAACAAAACCCTAATCTTGATTGTTAATTAATACATCTAGCTAGATAAGTTCCATTCTAATTGTTGTTATTATTGTTTAACAGGTTGTTAGTTTACAATCCCAACTAGCTTATTTAAAAGCTCAAGCAGCTCAAAGTGTACTCAATGGTTCAAGTTGCTCAAACTATCCTAGCAATGATACACCTCCACAAGATATCCACAGTTGGTTTCACCAATCACAGAATTCATGCATAAATATGTCCCAATTAGATCAAAACTCGAGCGAGATCATGAATATCGACTCAATGGAAGGAACCTATGGGAATTCATTTATCAAGGAAGAAGATGGGTCATTTTCCAGCTTCCAAGAAGGTTCAAGTTACTCCATTGATTCTCTGGACATGCAACTAAGCCACAACAAAGAATGGTTTGTCCAAGAGAATATGGAAGACCTCCATTCTGTTGCTTTTGGCTATATGCACCATTAGTTCTCAAATGGAAATCTAGTTTAGTTTGGGATCAACTAGAAAATACTTACAAAAATAGTTGCTCTACCAGTTTTGTATTTTCTAAAATATTCTATCCCAGACATGCCATTTTGGTACCTACCATATAATAAGATTAAACTAGGCCAGGTAGTAAACCCTAGAATATGTTAATAAGTTTGGAAAACCCTAAATCTTGTGTAACTTTGGATATGATCCTTTTAATATTAGTTTATAAAGTGTTGATCTGAAGAAAATCTTATGTTTCTTTGTGAGCTATATATGTTCTAATGACCTAGCTATCAATATAGATTATAATTAATAATCACCTATCATACTGTAATTAGCAATAAATAATTCTCCCTTTTTTTTTTTTTATGATCAAAGCCTGCTTTTTTGTTGTCCTTGAAAGCTAGAGCATGCAAGCCACAGGTATGGTCCTATGGATGGATTAGTACTGTGTCTGTCTTCTAATTGCTCTGCCTTTTAATACCTATATTTTAGGTATGGATTAGTTCTTTCGTTTTTGGGCCTGCGGTCATGGCTGATGGTTTGAGATCTGACAATCATACAATACGCCAAGACCATCTCCATCCCGCGGCCTACATGGACCCAACCGTCCAACGGCCAGGGCTGGAGCTCTTTGCCCTTGGGGTGTATGCCCATGTAGAAGGGATTGGAAGGTTGGGTTTTGTGAGAGAGGGAGAGAGCAAGTCATGTGGACGTGGAGGTGGACAGGCCGCCCTTCAATCTGGTAGCGCTGCGGATGATCTAAGTAAGTATATTGTCATAAGAGTTTTACTTTAAGGTGAAAAGTTTGAAATATTGTCTTCTATTGCTTATTATTGATAACCTGGTTAAGAGATTAAAAGAAGATGCACCCTAGTCAGTTTAATATTTCTACTCCTAAAGTAGCAGTTTTTGTGAGATTTCTAGCATCTTTTGTGTTAGATCTTTAAAAACATGTCCTGATTATCACTATGAAGCTTGATTCTTTACTTGTTTTTTGGGGGTGTGTGTATATGTTGATATCAGTCTTGGTTAAAAGTTCCCATCTTGTGATGGTTGAACTATATATGTATATCTTCTACTTCAATCAAATATGCACATACTTTCAGGAAACTGAAAGAAGCTGAACAATCCTTTGTTGCACTTTCCATCTATATGAACTGAAAGGTTATGGAAATTTTGGTTACTTGTGCTTATGTGTGAAGAAGTATCTCTTAATTAAGGGTTTTGCAAATGTAGTCTTGGAGTTTTACATGTCTGAAGTTCCCAAAATTCTGCTGAGTGTTATCAATCTTGGTGAGGGTCACACCAATTTCTCATGAGTGATGTTGTGGGCTTAGACTATAGTTGTCTAAAGTGCCATATACCATGGATGTTAAGATTCTACACATATAGATCTTGTTCAGCATATTTCCTTGGAAATAATTATCCAACTAAATAAAGTTAATTAGTGCTACCTTTTTGTTTTCTTGAATTGACAAGGAATGAAATTAGGGAATTTGAGCGGGCGACGTGATCATGGTTTAACCGTATAGAGATGAGTCGAATACTGAATACTGATTTTTTTTGTATTAGTAGGTTGTTTGGAAATGAATTTGTAATTCTAGGTGCGTTTTGAAACTACTTTAACTTCTAGGTAGTTTGTCTTCCGTTGGAGCAAACTCATGGCAAGTTTGACAATATTTTGTAAGGTTTGCCGGTTGGTAAGCGAATTCAACAAGTTTGCTAGTGTGGCAAACGTTTCAGAAAGAGGTGCTTTTTGAACCTACTTTACTTCTAGACAATTTGCCTTCCCTAGAAGCAAACTCATATCAATAGTTAGACAATGTTTTGTAAGGTTTGCTGGTGTGACAAGGAACTCAACAAGTTTGGTAATCTGGCAAACATTTAAGAAAGAGGTATCTCTATGGAATTTACTTGCACACCATCAAATTTGCGGAGTTCGCCAGCCACACTAGCAAACTCTATAAAATATTGTTAGACTTGGCATGAGTTTGCTCCTAGGGATAGCGAATAACCTAAAAGTACAAGTAATTCCAAAAAAATCACCTATAGAAGGAACAACCTTTTATTCCCAAACAACATACTAATACAAAAGTATCATCGAATAAACAACACTAGTGTTTGACGACGAGCTCGCGTTTGTTGTGCACTTAAACATCAACTGCTAGTCTAGTTTAGTCTTTTTTCCATAAACTCATCTATTCAGATCATTCATAGTCCACTTGATTAAAATTCCCCTGATCATGATGAAAACCTTGGAGTTTTAATCTAATCAAATGGTCTTCTATCTGCATATATATGACTTTGTTCAGGTTTTTCATCGTCTAAGCTAGTTTCTGGACAAAAGCTTTGGCATATACTACACATTTACATTTTTAGTCGGAGACAGAGCTGGCTTAACCATTTTGGTGGCCTAAAGCGAATTAAAAACTCGAGGCCTTTTTCCAAAAAAAAAAAAAAAACACTATTTGAGAAAAACCTCCTTTACCCGGGCTTGGGACCGGCAAAATAAACTAAAAGGTTTATTGTTGGCGAAGTTAATTTAATTTTTTTTTTTTTGTATTTTTATATATGTTTTGTATGTGTAAAGATAAATTCAGCCCGGCACAAATATCATATATAATTTTTTTTAAAAAGCCCAAGCCTCAAAATACTTGGGCTTGGGCCGGCCCTGGTTGGAGATCCAGACCCTCTCCATCCAAACGGCGGGTGGGCCGTTCTCACATTCCTTGCCTGAACCCGCCCGTGGAAGTGGATTTTGCTCTCCCTCTCTCCTCGTCATGTCTGTCTCTCTTTTTCACATAGGCCATGATCGGGACCCGTTGAAGGTCTTATCAATGTGACTTGAGGTCAAGTTTGACCAACTTACCGTTGTTCAAGTGTCTGGTGTAAGTATCGATCCTTCCCCTCTAGGGTTACAGTGTTATATATGTTAACGCAATTACAACTTTGACATCGCAACTCCTTTCTACCATGAAGTCTAGGTTTCATCTGCTTGATGCAGTTAAGATATGCAGATAAATTAGCCCGGGAATGAGGTCTCATCTAACATGACAAGACTTAGGTCAAAGCCAAAGATCAAACGGGTTTACAGGCCTAACTAGTGGTCCAAAATAGCGTGTTTATGATCATATTCTGAAGGTTATACTTTTCATAACGTGTCAGCATGTTTTTGAGTTATATACCAAAGTTTTTGCCGCCTCAAATATATTGTTCTTCTCAACATTGTATGTGTCTACTTGACAATTTACATGGTTATGCTCCATTAATCCAAGGGAACAAACAAGCGATTGTCCTAGATAATTAAAATTTCACATAACGATCTCGTTATTGCTTATTGATTTGAAGTGTGGTGTCATGATATGTTTTATAAATTGTTTAATCTAATTTATAAATACATGTTCCAATACTTGTTAATTATATTTAGGAAAATTGGCCTATAATAATCCCACCTAGACCTTATTGGCCATTAATAATCTCACCTCAGAATATTCCCCCCACCAGTCCCACTTTTCCCCTATTTTTCCTACAATGGTCCCCCGTTAAAAAAACTTAACGGAGTTAAACTTTTTTCCAAATTACAAACATATTTTTTAGGGCTTTTGATTAGAAGGACGATACGAGTCCATTGATGTAAAACTTGCCTCGAAACGATGCTCCAAACGATGAAAACGACACTTCAATTCGGGTGTTTAAATTTCCAATTAACCAAAATCAATTCACTTGGAGCACCATCTCGAGGCAAGTTTTACATCAATTGACTCGTATCGTCGTTCTGATCAAAAGCCCTAAAAAATCTGTTTGTAATTTGGAAAAAAACTTAACTCCGTTAAGTTTTTTTTAACGGGGGACCATTGTAGGAAAAATAGGTGAAAGGTGGGACTGGTGGGGGGAATATTCTGAGGTTGGATTATTAATGGTCAATAAGGTTTAGATGGGATTATTACAAGCCAATTCCCGTTATATTTATATAAACTTGTGGAATATTAATCATGATAATAATTATTAATAGTGATAATCGTAAAAATTGTAATAATAATAATTAATAATACTAATACTTTAACAAAATGGAAATAACAATATTAGTAACTATTTAATATCAGTAATAATAATAAGAGTTAATTGCCAAAATCGTCCCTGAGGTTTGAGTATGTAACGCCCAAATTACACATTCCAAAATGTAATATTATCATACTATTATTTAACAAAATTCGGGCATGACCCGTTCGTAATAAGAACAATTCCCTGTAAGACTAACGTGTAATAACTTAAAATACGACGCAACGGAAAACAAGAGCCCAAAAATTTCGTTCTTTAATAGACATATCAAACACATGAAGGTTCAAATGCGAAATGCCATATATTCATTAAAACGGATTTATAACGTTTTATAACATTAATACTTCAAAACCTATATTAGTTACACTATGTGACCATTCTACCCCGTACAATCCTTGCTCTCAACTCGAACTAAGTCCGCTTCACTTCAATAAATGTAGAGAAAACCCAAGCGATACCTGTGGACACCACGTACAACCAAACCATTAGTCATTAACATACCATACAACATTAAACTATATAATAGAATTTCGTAGAGCATTCTATAAAGTAGTCGTGGAATTGTCCAAGCGCTTTCTTAAATACTCTTATCCAAATCCAGCTCCATTTCTTCATGAAGCCAACGATCCCATACCTACATTACATTCCAACTCAACACACATCATTAGTAACCATAAATACTCGAACACTTTGATAACGTTCATGCATATGTCTTAAGCATTGAACATTCATTCACACATACATTCACACCTACGTACTTATTATCATACATACATACATATATATATATATATACACTTATATATATACATGCGTACCTTCATACATGCCAATGTTCCTTCCTACGCACAATCAATTAATCACGAATATATACACAAGCTTCTTTTACATGTAGGTTTATGCCGGAATGTCACATTCACAACTTTACATAGTATAGACAATCTATGATTCAACCCACGTGCCCTTTGGATTCCTATACACATATACTTATAAAATTTCCTACACTAACACGAAACAATCCGTTCATTCACTAACCGACAACCGAATCATATAAAACTTGTTCCTAATGGTCCGGGAAATGTTCCCCTTACATAATGACTAAAAATTCTTACCCAAGGTCTTAACCATAACGAATTTCATTACATTACGCAACATATGCACATAAAATTCGACCCGTTTAAACCCACCAATTTACTTTCGGCTTAAATACAACCTTCTTCAATAATGAGGCATTATTAGCTTTGTACTTCTGATTATTACATGTTCTTTCATGATGTTTCGTAAACATAAGTATTAAAATCTATTAAACCTACTAAAAAGTGAATCGAAATTCACTTACCTCGAGTACTCCAATAAGTGTATTTGTCACCTTGCCTTATCTTGACCCGTTATCCTCCTATGCTTGACCTCTCCTTGACACGTTCCTATTATCTCATTCCATTACATCCATTCAATAGTTAGTATACATAATCATACGCATCACTAATCACACTTCTATTCACGTGTCAATCGCTTAACGAGTTCAACAGGTATCATAATACTACAATGCTAATCAATCTAACAATTTACCATTCCATCATCACAACAGTCATACATGAGCTTCTAGCATGCATAATTATGTATTTACATCATGTTCGTTATTCTTTCAAAATTCCATACTTAGAATGATAACCTTTTCTAAGTTAGGCAACTTGCTTCATATGTTAAACATTTCATACCATTTCTTAACACCTTGGTTTTTACACATCCATTCTACTATTTTCTATCAACAACCCGTTTCGACCCGTTGGTGCAATTATATGCATAAACTAGTTGGTAAGTGTTTTAGACACTTAAAACAATCAAATATCTTACTAATAATTTACTAAAATCAGTAGTTCATGATTCATACAAGTGTGCATAACAATACAACTATTTTTACTGAATATTTATACTAAAATTTGTGCAGCAACTTTCTGCGCAGCAGCTGTTCACGACACATTTTAACCCATTTATCTTCTGATTCAGTTCTTCATGTTCAAATATGAAATGATCTACACTCAGAGATCTTTCTAAGCATATAAAGATCGTAACAATCGGACATTCCTATGATTTAATATGATTTTTACAAAATCAGCACAGAAGCTGAAATGCTTCCAAACAGCTTGCTGTCAAAACGAATTTACTAACTTTTCATGCTGTTTTGACCCACTAAATCTCATAACCAGCCTCTTATGACCAAATATGAAATGTAATATGCGAAACAACCTTTTCAACGATATAAGGCTCGTTGTCTAACTCCTAATAACGAATGAGATACGGCCTTTACAAGATAACTATCTAAGGCTGTCAAAAGTGACGAATTTACTAACTTTTCATGCTGTTTTGACCCACTTAATCTCATAACCAGCCTCTTATGACCAAATATGAAATGTAATATGCGAAACAACCTTTTCAACGATATAAGGCTCGTTGTCTAACTCCTAATAACGAATGAGATACGGCCTTTACAAGATGACTATCTAAGGCTGTCAAAAATGACGAATTTACTAACTATTTACACAAACTTTGTAGGCATTTTATCAAACACTTGGCGGGTTTCGCATTTAAAGCATAATGTACAAATATTCTCATGTTCATCTTCCTAATTCTTGTGCTCACTTGCCATTAACATCTAAATAAAACTCGCATAACTTCACACCATACTAAATCTAACTGACAAAAACCAATAACATAAATCATAACACTTTCGAATTTGCATAAGATTTGACATGGATAGTATACCCATGTCGCCACCCTACCTATAGCAAATGGGTTTTCCCCCAATATTCATCATAATCAAAATTAAACATACTTTGGCATCTACACATTCATTATAACTAACATTCATCCTAAAATCTTACACTATAATCACATATTACACAAAACCCACTTGATCAAACATCATTAAAATACCAAAATTCGACTTACATGATGGTAGAAACGCTAAAGTGATCGAAAATCTTGGTTCATGCATTAGTTTAGCCCTTCAATCCCCCTTCAATTTGATGGATTTTGGTGAAACTAGGGTTTCACCTCACCCTCTGTCCCTGATCGATCGTATATACACACACGCACACTCTATGTGTGTTTTTAATTTTTTTATACTTTTAATGTTTTAAGTTTTGCCACTTTACACATTTGGCCCCTCAAGAATAATATGTATATTATTAAGACCAAGACTATCCTTACTTGTTCATAACTAGCTTAAATTAAAATTCTCATGGAATTTGGGGTGTTACAAATCTACCCCCCTTAAAGAAGGTTTCGTCCCCGAAACCTCTTTCTTTTCTTTTACAACCCGTCTAGTTTTATTCTTCGTTCCCTCACTCATTCAAGTTACATTGGACGACTTACATAAGCATGTTGTGAGAATTTGCCTAATCACAGATCCCATAGTCCATATTTTGAAACTAGCATCCTGATATATTATTCATACTTATCAAGATTTCAAACTTCCTTGCGAAAACCAATCCCTAGTCATCATTAATTTATTCATTTCCGCATACAATCTCGTTCATTCGTACATATTAAACATATCATACTTATTCATATGGAGGTACTTTTTCAATGATAGTGTAAAATTTTCATAAACTCATCCAATCTTTCTTTACAAACCTTCTAGACGTGTTACTTATTTCATTCATTCGCATACATAACTTCCCGCACATACATCATTAAAACATGATAGTTGTCTTGAATTTCTTAGCTTCATAATCAACTTGGGGTGTTCCTAATGTTTAATGAATGCTAGAACTGAATTAAGGACCTTAGCCTAATAAACAAACAATTTCAGCATAAGCAGATAAGGGGGACCCGTCGCCGACGGCACATGGTGCGTCACCGACGGGCTCGGGAAGGTCCCGTCGCTAAACATTGCCCGTAGACAGACAGTTAGCGCGTCAGGTGGAGGGGTGCCGTCGCCGACGGCATAAAGGCCGTCGCCGACGGGCTCTCTGGTGTGCAGACGCTGTTTGACCAAAAATTTTTTTGTTCCCGGGTCCTTTTTCCAACCAGAAATGGTCTCGGGCAGTCCCGAAACCTTCCCTAACATCCCATAACGTCCCAACCCAGGTTATAATAGTAATTTATCCATAACCCATTTCCGTTTTCATCTAAAAGCATAGCTCGAAATCCTTAAATCACTTACTTGCGTGGCGCTTAGAAACGAACACACTTTCACGAGAGCGTAGGTTTGAGGGATTCGAGCATCGTACCTTCATATATTAAATAATTTGCTAACCTTACTACCTTGGTGCAGTACTTGAACATGCAGCAACGAGTCGGTCCTCTTCGTCCCCATCCATACCATGTTTCGTATTGACCTCGTTCATCCGTGTGACGAGCTTTCGCTTATGAACATTCTTTCACTGACCTAGATAGGTTTATCACACTATGATATCTGCCATACTCATTATAAAATTGGGGATTATCACATTTCATTCAAGTTCATTTAAACATGAAGTTTATTACTTCTCCTTGTTTACATATTACTACTTCCAAGATTCTTTTTAAAGCACTAGTGTGTTAAGCTTATTCATAACGGGTCAATACATGACCATTTCTTAATATATATATATATATCATTCTCATTGTTTGTCCCGTTCTTGACGGGTAAACACATAATCATTATTTCGTAATTCTTTAACTCATTTGGTGTACTACACTACACATTTCCTTTCTTCTCTAGCACTCCCTTGGTTTGAAACCAAATTATTTCTCAGCTTCTGCAGTTTGACTTTTCAAGGTCAACTGCCACTTATTTCTTATTATATACATGCGTATCGAAGTACACGTTTGTACTCTTTTTCAATTCAAACATGCTTACGACCTCATAGCTTCACTGTTCCAGTGTTTTCTTGCAAATTTTTACCCTTCCCGTTTTAAAGGTTAGTCATAATACTTATTTCGCTTACAACACCAACATTTTAGTTCCATTCGCTTATATACTTTCATTTCTTTTACGCATTCAAGTATCTAATTAAATGGGTAATGGCATATATTCTCATAATGAGATTCAAGCATACCACTTACGCCTCGGTAAAATCGAGTTAATTGTGTTCAACGTAAATATTTCGTTCTATCCGTATAACGGGTTGAGCTTCATACATTTATTATTGCATTCACGACCACCCGTTCTAAACGGATGGTACCCTATCCTTACTCGACTTGTTCAACTTGAACCGGTCGATTTGCATAGCTTATCATAACCTTCTTTAGCATAACCAAATCCGCAAGGGATTTGCATCATTCGTATCTTTCATTCTTTGAATCCGTTTCGCGGATTCAAGCATTGCATTCACATCTTTCATCCTTGAATCCGTCTCGCGGACTCAAGCATTGCATTCATATCTTTCATCCTTGAATCCGTCTCGCGGATTCAAACATTGCATTCATACATTGTCAATCCATACTTTCTTATGGACTCAATATTTCATTCTTATCACTTATACCTTTCACCCTTACATAGTACTCTCAACCTCCCGAGAGTCTTACTACCCCTTTCACCCACACACCCAGCCGCTACCAAATCCTATCGGACATACCTGTAACAATCATTACGGTCTCACGAACGTCTTATGTTTCTTGTGTACTGGCCAGGTACACAATCCACATACTAGTTTCGTGTCTTCGTGTAATCGTCACCTTATGTCCGAAGAATTAGGTTTCGGCACGTGTAACATTTTCATAACTTCGTTTCCATTATATTATTATATTTCATTAAAATTTTCCTTCACTCGATAACTTTTAGCATTACATGCACCCTTATGCAAAATTTACGTACCTGGGCAATGGTCTTATTACATGCCTTGGTGTCAGTCCGAGACCACAGTCGTGGATCATCCTCATCCAAACAACTATGCTTATCTTACACACAACATAATGTTAGTTTCTTCATAAACATACTTAAATTCATACTTACATTTGCTTCTACCTTTAGATCTTGATCGAGTCTTGGATTGTACGGGTTCCTCGTCACAAGAGCACACAGGTTTGAGTTCAAGTATTTGCCTCCTCATACTTGATTTCCCTCAAACCAGGGCTCTGATACCAACTTGTAACGCCCAAATTACACATTCCAAAATGTAATATTATCATACTATTATTTAACAAAATTCGGGCATGACCCGTTCGTAATAAGAACAATTCCCTGTAAGACTAACGTGTAATAACTTAAAATACGACGCAGCGGAAAACAAGAGCCCAAAAATTTCGTTCTTTAATAGACATATCAAACACATGAAGGTTCAAATGCGAAATGCCATATATTCATTAAAACGGATTTATAACGTTTTATAACATTAATACTTCAAAACCTATATTAGTTACACTATGTGACCATTCTACCCCGTACAATCCTTGCTCTCAACTCGAACTAAGTCCGCTTCACTTCAATAAATGTAGAGAAAACCCAAGCGATACCTGTGGACACCACGTACAACCAAACCATTAGTCATTAACATACCATACAACATTAAACTATATAATAGAATTTCGTAGAGCATTCTATAAAATAGTCGTGGAATTGTCCAAGCGCTTTCTTAAATACTCTTATCCAAATCCAGCTCCATCTCTTCATGAAGCCAACGATCCCATACCTACATTACATTCCAACTCAACGCACATCATTAGTAACCATAAATACTCGAACACTTTGATAACGTTCATGCATATGTCTTAAGCATTGAACATTCATTCACACATACATTCACACCTACGTACTTATTATCATACATACATACATATATATATATATACACTTATATATATACATGCGTACCTTCATACATGCCAATGTTCCTTCCTACGCACAATCAATTAATCACGAATATATACACAAGCTTCTTTTACATGTAGGTTTATGCCGGAATGTCACATTCACAACTTTACATAGTATAGACAATCTATGATTCAACCCACGTGCCCTTTGGATTCCTATACACATATACTTATAAAATTTCCTACACTAACACGAAACAATCCGTTCATTCACTAACCGACAACCGAATCATATAAAACTTGTTCCTAATGGTCCGGGAAATGTTCCCCTTACATAATGACTAAAAATTCTTACCCAAGGTCTTAACCATAACGAATTTCATTACATTACGCAACATATGCACATAAAATTCGACCCGTTTAAACCCACCAATTTACTTTCGGCTTAAATACAACCTTCTTCAATAATGAGGCATTATTAGCTTTGTACTTCTGATTATTACATGTTCTTTCATGATGTTTCGTAAACATAAGTATTAAAATCTATTAAACCTACTAAAAAGTGAATCGAAATTCACTTACCTCGAGTACTCCAATAAGTGTATTTGTCACCTTGCCTTATCTTGACCCGTTATCCTCCTATGCTTGACCTCTCCTTGACACGTTCCTATTATCTCATTCCATTACATCCATTCAATAGTTAGTATACATAATCATACGCATCACTAATCACACTTCTATTCACGTGTCAATCGCTTAACGAGTTCAACAGGTATCATAATACTACAATGCTAATCAATCTAACAATTTACCATTCCATCATCACAACAGTCATACATGAGCTTCTAGCATGCATAATTATGTATTTACATCATGTTCGTTATTCTTTCAAAATTCCATACTTAGAATGATAACCTTTTCTAAGTTAGGCAACTTACTTCATATGTTAAACATTTCATACCATTTCTTAACACCTTGGTTTTTACACATCCATTCTACTATTTTCTATCAACAACCCGTTTCGACCCGTTGGTGCAATTATATGCATAAACTAGTTGGTAAGTGTTTTAGACACTTAAAACAATCAAATATCTTACTAATAATTTACTAAAATCAGTAGTTCATGATTCATACAAGTGTGCGTAACAATACAACTATTTTTACTGAATATTTATACTAAAATTTGTGCAGCAACTTTCTGCGCAGCAGCTGTTCACGACACATTTTAACCCATTTATCTTCTGATTCAGTTCTTCATGTTCAAATATGAAATGATCTACACTCAGAGATCTTTCTAAGCATATAAAGATCGTAACAATCGGACATTCCTATGATTTAATATGATTTTTACAAAATCAGCACAGAAGCTGAAATGCTTCCAAACAGCTTGCTGTCAAAACGAATTTACTAACTTTTCATGCTGTTTTGACCCACTAAATCTCATAACCAGCCTCTTATGACCAAATATGAAATGTAATATGCGAAACAACCTTTTCAACGATATAAGGCTCGTTGTCTAACTCCTAATAACGAATGAGATACGGCCTCTTATGACCAAATATGAAATGTAATATGCGAAACAACCTTTTCAACGATATAAGGCTCGTTGTCTAACTCCTAATAACGAATGAGATACGGCCTTTACAAAATGACTATCTAAGGCTCTCAAAAGTGACGAATTTACTAACTATTTACACAAACTTTGTAGGCATTTTATCAAACACTTGGCGGGTTTCGCATTTAAAGCATAATGTACAAATATTCTCATGTTCATCTTCCTAATTCTTGTGCTCACTTGCCATTAACATCTAAATAAAACTCGCATAACTTCACACCATACTAAATCTAACTGACAAAAACCAATAACATAAATCATAACACTTTCGAATTTGCATAATATTTGACATGGATAGTATACCCATGTCGCCACCCTACCTATAGCAAATGGGTTTTCCCCCAATATTCATCATAATCAAAATTAAACATACTTTGGCATCTACACATTCATTATAACTAACATTCATGCTAAAATCTTACACTATAATCACATATTACACAAAACCCACTTGATCAAACATCATTAAAATACCAAAATTCGACTTACATGATGGTAGAAACGCTAAAGTGATCGAAAATCTTGGTTCATGCATTAGTTTAGCCCTTCAATCCCCCTTCAATTTGATGGATTTTGGTGAAACTAGGGTTTCACCTCACCCTCTGTCCTTGATCGATCGTATATACACACACGCACACTCTATGTGTGTTTTTAATTTTTTTATACTTTTAATGTTTTAAGTTTTGCCACTTTACACATTTGGCCCCTCAAGAATAATATGTATATTATTAAGACCAACACTATCCTTACTTGTTCATAACTAGCTTAAATTAAAATTCTCATGGAATTTGGGGTGTTACAGAGTACATTTGCCATTTTCGTCCAAAATGACACTTTTGTACCATTTTGCCCCCCACGTTTGTAACTTTTTGTCATTTTCATCCAAACAACTAACTTAGTTTATTTTTTCTGTTAAGTTGAATGATATTTGGATGAAAATGGCAACTGTAAACCATAGGGACGAAAATGGCAAATGTGCTCAAATTCTTTTTAATTTCTTTTATTTAGTTAATTTTGTCACATATATAATAAAAAAGAATATACATTCAATTTTTATATGAAAAAAAAATAATAGTTTTCTCACATATTTTTTATAAATTTTCATCCAACCACTAACTAAGTTAATTTTTTTCTATTAAGGCGAAGAATGTTTTAACTTTTTTAAATTAATACAGAAATTAATTTCCAATTGTTTATATAGATCAATTTTATAAAAATAAATCTACTTAACCTCTATTTTTTATAAAACTAAAATGTTTGTGACCTTATAGAAAAATGTCAAATAAACAAATATTATCATATGTACCAAGTTTTTAATTCATCTTCTACTCTTTTAAATTCGCTCCTAACGAAAAACAAAAGCCAATGCCCCCATCAAACAACGTACCGTTACCAAACCTTAAAATTACCCACCAAATAGTAAGTATAATGCCATCTAATATTTTGTGATAAACACTTTTCACGACGAGCTATTTTCTTGTTAAACTCTCAAAAACAGAATCGAAATATTCATGTTACTTAGAGAAAGAAAACAAAGTTCTATTGAACAAAAGACAACATATAATAACCTTGATACAAAAAAATTAATTTATAAAATTTAAAACATCTTTCACCTTAATAGAAAAAAATTAACTTAGTGGATGGATGAAAATTTATAAAAAAAAAAATGAGACAAAACTATTATTTTTTTCGTATAAAAATTGCATGTATATTTTTTTATTATATATGTGACAAAATTAACTAAATAAAAGAAATTAAAAATAGTTTGAGCATATTTGCCATTTTCGTCCCTGTGGTTTATATTTGTCATTTTCATCCAAATATCCTTTAACTTAACAGAAAAAATAAACTAAGTTAGTGGTTTGGATGAAAATGGCAAAAAGTTACAAACGTGGGGGGCAAAATGGTACAAAAGTGTCATTTTGGACGAAAATAGCAAACGTGCCCAAACCTCAGGGGTGATTTTGGCAATTAACTCTAATAAGAGATAATTTATATATGTAAGATTGGGTCTTGAACTTAGAACTATGACTATCATGATATGTCATAATAATTTAACAATAGTAAAGTAAAAGACAAAAAGAAAATTATATGTTTGACTAAATGGTCATCTTCTTCAAAAAGAAACCATACGGTAAAACTGTTATAACATGCCTCTTTCTTTTAGTTCATATCAGAGGTCAAAGCATTGAGAATGGTGGCATTTCATCAGTGAACAAAAATGAGACAACAATGGTTAAAGAAATTTTACCGAAAGGTGTACGAGTTCCGACGTAACCTCCGGTGTGTTCGTATTATACCGAAACAGTTGGATGTGGTCCTCGTCACGAGCTCCGATCTCCGGCGATGCTTCGAACTCCGGCGACGTGCTCGGTTTCTCCAGCGTACGTTTGGGTGCTACGAAAAGGTGTTGTGATGTTGTGTGGCGTTGAGGTTGTGTACCGGTGTCGAGACCATACATAATGTTGTATTTATAATCCGCGTTTCGGACTCGTCTTTTGGAAACAGAGGTCCTACGCGTACTGCTTTGGTTAAAAAGATGGAATAAGGTTGATGAAACAATGGTTAACCGGGCAGGGTTAACACACTGGTCTCGTCAAGAAGGGTTAATCCCTTCCTCTCGAGGATCGCTGGCTGGATCACCGGTGGTTGATCTCCTGCACAAGGAAACAAGCCGTGACTCGTAACAAGGAGGATGGGGTGGGGGGTGCTCCTTGTTACCACTCTCCGGCGTGAGAATCAGTAGTTTGCTTGGGAAGCAAAGTAAGATAGTAGTAGTAGTGAGAGAGTTGTGAAGAGATACCTCAAACCTGGTTTGGGGTTGGTATTTATAGCCGAGGAGTGAAGGAGGATGATGATGGATGGACTGACGACGTGCTGCACCTTTTCAGGTGTGTCAGGCTTGTCGGTTATGGAGGTTACGCCACGTCAGTCCATTGCTTACGTAGCTCTGACAGGTAACTGCCATTGGTGCCACTTGCACTGTGGTGTCAGTACCACTTGCTTGAGTGCATAGGATGCGGTGCAAGCCGCATCGCTACGTGCGGTAATATCTGAAGTTACCGCGTCTCCTACTTGTGATCAAGGAATACGCGAGATGCGGTGCTAGCCGCATCGTCGTCTTGCCTGCATTCCTTGTCGTGACGAAAATGCCCGTATGGTGCGGTGTCAGCCGCACCGCTACGTTCATCTTCTTCTATGCCTAAGGTAAGGCTTTCCTGTATTGATAGAAGTGTTCACTGGATGCGGTGCGATGCCGCATCGCTGTGAATACTTCCGTTTTCATACACCAGATGTGATGCTATGTCGCATCACTCTACCGTTCTCATGTTCCATGTAAGTCCTCCTTCGTTACTAGATAGATTGGATTCAACCCTTGTGCCGACGCGTTCCCGCATGGGCACAAGTAGGTTGTTAGCTAGTGGGGGTTTTGATAAGGGTAATGGTCACTCGCGGTCAATGCTGACGCGAGATCTGGGACCATACCCCTTCAAAGGTATTGATTGGTTTTAAAGAAACGGAAACCGTGTAACTCTCGAAAAATTAAGGAGAGAATTAAAAGGAATTAAAATTAATGGTTGTCACATAACTGAGTTTGGCGGCAAAAGGTTATGCAAGAAAGATGGCTGGCGATTTTACTCTAGCATAACAAGAGTTTGTGACGGTTTCATTTTATGTGATTCGTTTACGCGGAGTGGCTGCCGGAATCTATTATCTATATTAAAACAAAACACTTTGGTGCCACTTGTCACTAACTTAAGCCAATCATTGCCACGTGGCAATGTGATATTCCTGCTCGATTGATTTTGAGCGGCAATTCTTCTACTATCTTTTCCCTCACACGCTATTCTTTCATCGCTCCGCTTCAAACCCTAATAGTCATCTACTCTATGGCGATTTTTAAGAAAACCTAAAATCGAATTAGGGTTTTTGACGAATACTTTCTTCTCCGCCGCCGACGGTGCATATCTTCAAAATAATCTTCTAATCAAGGTTAGATCATCGTTCGTATGTTTGATTTTGATTGTTTTTATATTTGATTTTGTTCGTTCGTATGTAGGTTTCTGTCACTCGATTCGTTACAATCACCAACCCTATTTCTCAGCCGTAATAGACATTGGCGTTTTCAACGTTGGCGATTTCATCAGACGATTTTATTTACATCGGTCTTATCTTGATCCTGGTATGTTTATCTGAATTGTTCAATTGTTTTTTCAATCCAAAATTTCTATAGATGCTGATGATTTCATCCAGCAATTTTTTGAGAATTTTTTACTAAATGTTTGGCGTATTGATTTTACTTGACAGTCGGATATGTAAATGACACATAAAAAACGAGTATGGAATACTATGTAATGCATAATTAGTTGTTTAGTATCTGGGTTCACCCCTGCTCAAAAGTAATCTTGATATTTTATGATTTGCTAATTGAAGGTTGTTATTTGAAATGCTATTGAACTGTTTAGTAGGCTATTGGAGCACAAAAAAAAAATTAAATGTTAGAGGGTTTTTTTATTAAATGTTTGATGAATCAGTTTATCCTTTATGATTTGCAAATTAAGGGCTATTTTTGACTGTTATGGGAACTGTTTGCTATTTTGTTGGGAGCGAAAAAAAATCAATTTTTAGAGGATTTTTTTACTTGTGTCACTCTTCGATAGTGTTTGATGAACCGGTATCACTTGACCGTCTGATGCGCAAATAGCACATGAGAACGCGTATTTTATGTGACACCTACGCTTAGTACGTGGGTCCGCCCTTGATCAAAAGGGGTCTTTTTTCTTTAGGATCATAATATCGTGGACAAATTCTCAATGATTTCTCAGCCTGTTTTTCGTCCTAGAAGATTCAAAGGATGACGTGCGTCAGTCAGAATATATCATCTAATTTTTTAGCTAATCTGAGTTCCGATACCTTTAAGTATTATTGGCCATGATACAAGTTTCTATTATACACTTTTTACACCGATTAAAGTGTCCTTTGGAATGTAAGAATACTTGCAGGGGAACAAAAATTAAAAGCGAAAGATGTTGTTTGGATAGTTTTATGAACAAACATCTTGCATGTTCACATAAATTCTAAAGATTATTCTTTGTACCATTTCAGGTTTGAGATTAAAGGCCTACAATGAATAACCGTACGGCAAAAACTCAACAACTGCAAGAATAAATAGGTAAGGTTTGTTTTGTGACACTTTATAGGTGACAAATTGGGCGGGTTGGGTAAAGAAACAATATGTGTTTGGGTCAAAGTGGATAACTTTTTAGTGCCGGTCAAACGGGTCATGTTAGTCTGACCCATATAATTTGTGCTTTGACTTTTTCCAAATGAAAAATTAATATTAACAGTTATTTTTCCGAATAATCAATATCCTTTGTAAGATATTTGATAATAGTATCAACCCCAAAAATCATACATTACAATCTATTTGCAATCCATACAGATTAATTATTAATTTATTATTATGCTTTGCTGATTAGATCAAGTTTGACGCTGCTCATGGTACTACCATTTGTAAGAAGCTACGCATTCTCGATTATGTTTTTGTAGCATATTGCTTTGCGTAAATTATTAGATGGCGTTTTACTTATAAGGTTGCGTAAATTATTGTTTTGAAAGGATTAGTGGAGTGGCTTTGTATTCAGGTGTGTTTTGTTATTGAATGTAGAAACTCTTTTATGTTGTAACTTATTCCTCAGGTTGAAAGATTGAACATCTGTTGTGTATATAGATATTTTGTTTCATGTTGAGTTGAGCAATTAATTAATTTATTTTTCACTAAACAGATGCAAAGCGTCTTATCGGTAGAAGGTTTAGTGATGCGAACCGCTGCTGCTATCGCTTATGGTATTGACAAGAAGGCGACCAGTGTTGGTGAGAAGAACGTGTTGATCTTTGATCTTGGTGGTGGTACTTTTGATGTGTCTCTTTTGACGATTGAATAGGGTATCGTTGAGGTCAAATCTACCGATGGTGACACTCATCTTGGTGGAAAGGACTTTGATAACAGAATGGTTAACCATTTTGTTCAAGAGTTCAAGAGAAAGAAAAAGAAGGATATTACTGGAAACCCAAGGGCATTGAGAAGGTTGAGAACTTCATGCGAGATAGCAAAGAGAACTTTATCGTCCACAGCTCAAACCACCATTGAAACCGACTCTTTGTATGAGGGTGTTGACTTTTACTCCACCATTACCCGTGCTAGATTTGAAGAGCTGAACATGGACCTGTTCAGAAAGTGTATGGAGCTGGTTGAGAAGTGTTTAAGAGATGCCAAAATGGACATTATGTGATGAATTATTTAAACCATCGCATAGCGATAAACCCTAACTTTTGTAAGACTTATTACCTTAATTTTGACCAATGTTTCTCATATGTGTGCAGCTGATGTTGTTGCAGGCTCAGCAGCATGGCTTGGCAGAGGCCTCTCGTGTGTTTGCGTTCAGGGCCGTGAAGGCTATTCACGCCCCTCCTTTGGTTTGACTCCTGCTCAGGTAAGATTGTATAGATTATGGCCCGATTTTGTACAAATGAGTTATGGCTTACGATGTTATTTATTGGCATCATTTGATTTGACTCCTGCTCAAGTATGATTGTATGGCTCAGATGTCTACATTATTTTTAATCGAAACCAATCACACGTGTAAACTCACCCTGCTCGATGCTATATTCAAGGTTGATTCTTCGACCGCTGTGAGATCGTAACCCCCCCGCCCCCTAATATTCAAGATTTTTGCTAAAATGTAATGTTTGACCTTTGAACTATCAAATGTATATTTGAAGAAAGAAGACATTCTATCAAGGTTTCTGCAAATCAACAGCACAGATTCAAAATATATACGAGATATCATATTAAACTTCATAATTGCTAGAAAAGACACTAGCTACGTCTACTGCTATGACTTGGTTTTTTTACCTGCTATGCAAGCATCCAGAGATTTAAGAAAAGGTTGCAAAAGAAATAAGACTAGCAACAAACATGAGAAATGATGTCACAATTGTAGAAGAGTTTGCAAAAAGTGTGAGTGAAGAAGCCTTAGAAAAGATGCAGTATCTTCATGCAGCTTTGACGGAAACTCTCAGACTTTTTCCTGCAGTTCCAGTGGTATGCTATCTAAAATGCTTAGCAATTTCTCATAATTTCAAGGATATTAATATTTTACCGCATTAACTGCATAGATAGCAATTTCTCATAATTTCAAGGATAATAATAATGAGTCACAGCTTCAAAATCTGTTTTTACAGCAACAGGAACAATCTCATAACCAAAGGAAAATGATGATGGGACCTGATGCCACATTGAATTGTCAGTAACAATAATAGCATGGTTGGGTTCGGAATGGGTAGTGATGGTCGCACTGGACCCAGGGCTCTGTCACCAATGATGAGTCAGAACCCAATGGCTACAGAACAGGGAATGGGCCCAGGTGGACTTGTGGGACTGTCTACCAATTCCGGTGGGTTACAAAGTATGAATAGACAGTTCCACCTGGGGCCCGGTTCGGGCTCAGGGTCAAGTAGTGTTCTGATTCTTATTATATATAGGTATTTTGAATAGACTTTGGGCGACTGTCAATATGTTCCCTATAAAGTATATTACTAATTGACCCAAAATGACCCATTTATAAGTATATAGGTCAAAATTGTCACCTCTAGCTCTTTGTATCAATGATTATTTCACACTATATTTACAATCTTATTCTACATGTAACTTTATGCAACCATTCAATACTTCTGGTGGAGATACCCATGGGCTTTTAACTGCTGGTACATATTCTCAAGTTACATCCAGTATTGTGATTTAGAATAACTGATATTATTTAGTTTTTATGTTGTAATGAGCTGAAAACTAAGAGCTATGTATGGGAAGATGGATGATATTATCGACGTGATGAAGAAGTAAATGGTTGATTTGGTTAGGAACTGTAACCTATATATGTGTTTTGATGAAGAACACGTGCACAAATTTAGAAATATGTAATGTCGATTCAACAAACGCCGTCGCCAAAATTGATGCATCTAAAGTCGTTGCAAAGGTATAAGCGGAAGAGGTAATTGCTTCCATAAGTTTGTCTCTGATCAAGTTATAGATTGAATGTGTTTTTCTTTGATATCTACTTCGCTGCAAGTTCTCGGTTCTCTTTGTTCGCGGTCTCCTCCAATCAGTTGCAAAGGTAATTGCCTACTCCAATGTTGTTGTGAGCGAGTTATAGATTGATTATGTTCCTTTTCCTTTGATACTTGAAATTTTCGTTTTTGTGGTTATAAATTATTGTTTTTCTTTCTCGAGTGTATATAAATTTGTGCGTTTTTTTTTCGAAATTTAAGTGTTCGTGGAAAGCAATGGTCTAGAATAAAAGCTTATGAAATCAAGCCCATGTCAAGTCATTTTCTACTCTGGAGAGAAAAGTGTAGGTTGGTTGCAAATATATATTTGAATTTTTGTTTTTTCAGAACTTTGATTAGATATGTATTTATTGTTCGTTATATTATATACGATGGTTAGGAAGAAGAGCTTCAGATATAAAAAGTTGCACTTATTATCTTCAAATTTCGGACAAATATTGAGAAGTTGAAAAGTCATATTTATAATTTAGTATAGGAGGGATTTGTTGTTCACATTTTAATTTGTTATTTTAATTTAAGTATCGATTATCTATATCTTTTATCTGACACGTGGCAAGCAATTAGTCAATGTTGTTTGAAGATTGTAAGCTTTTTTAATTTAATTCACATTGGATTGGATGACATTTAACCCTGAGATTTTAAACTCTTACAACATTTGTTGTAAAATATGATCCAAATGTACTTCTATTAAAATATAATGGGTTTAATAACCACATCTCTTTTACCCAAAGGATTGATACGATGATATATTTTAATGTGTATGGTACTCTTATCTTTATTTTAGATGCCATATAAATCCACCATGCAACTATTTACTCCGATCAAGTTAAAATGTCGTTTGCCCTCACAATTCATACATATCCTAAGCATCAAACCAAGCGAAGCATCACAAAAATGCAATATCCGCCTAAAATTTACCATTTGTATGTCACATTACATTTGAAGCTATGGTTGAAAGTGTTTGTATCTATATCCATATAGTTACACAAAGTTCATCTCAATGGCAGTGGATATTTATACGTTTATATTGAAAAATTCTTTCATTACAAAGTTCATCTCAATGCCAGTAGATATTATATGTTTGTATTAAGCCACCCGCGAAACTCGCGGGATCTTAAACTAGTAGAATAGATTAAAAGAAAATAGCAGCAAAACTAAATAACCCACTTTTAATCTCATTGATTTCAATATTAAGAAGTATTTACTCAACTACTAGCATTAATCCTTTCTTCGGTTGGAAAACGAAACGATCAGACTAAATAATGGTTTTAAATGGTTTCCTCATTTACTCAATTTCCTATACATTGAATTCCTTTTGAGATTAGTGTGAGAATTTAAATCCAAATATTCCACTCTAACGTATACATTCATGTTTTGTTTAAGTAATTAATTAATTTTACTTATTGTTCATATCATACATTTATTGTATTTATTATTTTTGAACGAATACAAGAATTAGTTATGCAATTTTATTAGTTTTCCTTATAACTATTAATCGAGTTTCGCTTATCAACCTCCAACTTTATACAGGTTTTAACCCAGCGCAAAATGTATTAAAAATATCTAAAAATTCTTATTTTTATTTAATTGTTAAGGGTCCGGTTTTATAATTCGGGCGGAATTCGGAGGTCCAATTTTGACGGATTTTACATTCTATGTGTATGTTATATGTGCTTTAATTGTGTGTGCCTTTTATATGTTTTGGGATGTTATTCGCAAACGCAATCGCAAATCTATCACAACGCAATCTCATCGCAAACTCGAAACACATATTTACTTTTATGCTTTTTATGTGTTATGTTATTTGTGTAACTACTTGTTTAATGTTATCGCAACGACCACTTGCAACTCGCTTAAACGCAACGCAACGCTTAACGCACGAAACGAAAGTCGGAAAATGAACTCGCACAAGCCGTCGGATCGAATGACCACTCGATCGGATGGACATCCGACCGGATGACCATCCGACCGGATGGCCATCCGATCGACTGGCCATCTGACCCACTCTGCACTGCCTTATCTCCTCTGAGCCTATAAATACTCACCTGTCACATCAACTATTCATTGATGTGACAGCTCTATCCTCCCAGCTCGTTTCAAGCACTTTTCTCTCGATTCAAGGCCATTTTTGTAAGTTTTCTTCCTAAATCTTGTACTTCCATCACCACTACACACTTCCTCACCATCTTCTCCATCAAAATCACTAACTTTCACCATGACATCACCTGATTTGGACTCTTTGAAGGTGACGTCATCTCGGTTCCCGATGGAAACTGTTGTGTGACCTCATCTCATCAAAGTCTGTTCAGAAGGATTTCTACACGATATAACACAAATCTCAACAATATTCAACATTTTCAACTGGTTTCATCTCTTTTCAAACTTTTCTTCAACATTTCTGCACTTTTCACTCAAAACCGATGGAATCTAGACTCATTCAGGCTCTCTACTCATTCTCTAGTCGAGAACCGGTCTGAGAACGGATTTCCACCGAAGAGATGACCGACTCACGGGTCGAACATGAAACTCCGTTAAGAACAATTAGGCTGATCGAATGGGGTGATTCCCATCCGATCGACCAAGATGGACTTGGTACGGTTTCCGTTGTTTGACACGTCGTCACGCCGTCTCCGTTAAAAATTTTTACTTAGAAAATTTCACAAAATTTTCAAAACATCAGATCGAATAGCCATTCGATCGAATGACTATTCGACCAGGTGACTTGTCTTTTATAAGTTCAACACTTAAACAATTTGATAAAACTTCAAAGAATATCACTTTCAATCGAATAGCCATCCGATCGAATGGCCATCCGTCCGGATGACCATCCGATTGAATGACTTGAACTATACTACAATGAAAACTTCAAAAGTTGAGACATTTTACAAACACACTCACCCAATTGAATGACCAACTGTTCGAATGGTCATCCGCCCGGATGACCATCCGTCCGAATGATCATCCGATCGACTCACCATTCGACACTTATCTTACCTGTCACGTTGTTTACGCACTGTTCAATGGTCATGTTGATGTTCTATACTCGGGCTAACTCCAACGCGCTCCCTTCAATCCAATACAATAGGTGTTTATCAGCTACTAATACTGTGAGTATACTCGAACCCTTTTTCACTTAATGCACTTTTGGGTGTTACATACGTTCTCTATATCAAATCACATCACATACAACACAAACACTTCTAAAACGTTAACCGCTCTCGCATGTTATACGTGCCTCGATGAATGCTTGTATGTTATATTTACACAGTGATTGTTGCCTGACACCTTAGCAACGATAGTACTATAGTTTGGACTCAGCACATGTCCTGGACATGGGTTGTTAAGGGTTTTACTTCACATGGTCACAGTGGTGATAATTTGGTGCGCATTCTACAGTCGCAGTCATGTCGGTTGCATATGTCATTGTTGATAGCTTACTTGCTTCACATTTCTACGTGTTACATGCTGGTTATGCGTAAACGCTTTCGCTAACTATATGCTACTTGAACTTGTGTATCACCTTTACACTCTGTGTATTGACTTTATTTTAACGTATGTGACAGGTGTTTAGGATGCTATGTTCGCTGTGACGAATCAAGCTAGGGTGTCTAGAAACGTCATTCAATAAAAATCCGAGTTGTCGAAACAGTTTATTTGTTTTTGAGAACAATATCTGTAATAACTGTTTTTACTATATATGTGATGGTATGGGACGTTCACGATTAATATATTTTCATTAATAGTTGTTATGGATTCTCTTAAACAATCTGTTTCACTCAAGGCCATGCCTCGATGTTTCCGCCATCAGTTGGGGTGTGACAACCCTAACAGTCCAACATTTCACCCATTTTTCCTCCACCGGTCCTCCATTGAAAAAACTTAAAGGAGTTAAATTTTTTTCCGAATTACAAGCAGATGTTTTAGGGCTTTTGATCAGAACGACGATACGAGTCCATTGATGTAAAACTTAACTCGAAATGGTGTTCCAAACGACGAAAACAGTGCTTCAGTTTAGGTATTTAAACTTCCAATTAACAAAAATCAAGACACAAGGCTGTGATGAGCGAAGAGATTCGACTGAAAATTTCTAAGCATCAACCTATGGCATGGCAAAACTAAAGGATGGTGTGGGCTCGTTTTGGTCAAACGATGGGCGTTAGTGTTGATATCGGTGGACAGGGCCGTCTCTGAAAATCACAAAATTTCTTTTAACCCTGTGCGAGATAAAAATTATGGGCCATATTTGCAAATTTCCATGTATTATAAACCATCAGTTATTTAATTACTAAAATTTATATGAAAGTAATTTAAATAGTTAATTTTTAGCTAAGTTTAGGTAGTAATTTATTAATTAAAGGGAAAGATGTAATTAACAAGATTAGGCATTAAATGTTATATGAAGCTAACATTAAAAAACCAAAAAATGAAGCTAAAATAGAGAATTTGGAGACGCCGGGATTAGAACCCGCGTTTCCTTGTTGTTTAAGCAAAACAATAACCACCCCGACAAGACCTTGTTTGTGTCATTTATCGATTCAGTGCATATATATTCTAGCTTATACAACGTAAATTTTATGCAAAACTAAAAAGATTTGGGCCCCCGGAGGGTTTGGGCCTTGTGCCGTCACTCACCCCGCACCCACTCCGGGCCGGCCTTGTCGGTGGAAGCAGTCGTCAACTCCGGCGAGTATACTGTTCTGGGAAGGGTGTTGACAGTGTGGTGGTCTTATTATATCAGAGCATCCATGAGGCACTTAGGTGGAAGTGATGTCGACGGCGACACGACCCTCTCTCAATCTTTCAATAGGTTTTGATTTATGCAAAATCGAGTTTTAGTATGACTTTTGATTCAATATGTTTTCCATGTTTAGTTTTATTTTTTTTTTCAATCAGTTTTAGAATTTGAAATTTAGCTCCACATCTGATATCTGATGTATTCATCTTCAATATTTGGTTCAGGGTACGCACCAGTTAGCTGGGTAGTTTAATTTATGTGTGGTTTTACTCTGTTGACAGTTTGTTATTTAGCATTTCATCTACACGATAGTACTAAGAATGCATATAGCGTGTTATATTACCCTGATTATTGGATTTGCATCCATTTTATTCATATTTGTATGTAGATAACTATGCTACAAACAAGCTTATAGTGAGAGGTGCCCCTATTTAGATACATAAACTTTTCTTTTAAAATGCATTAGTTATAACTTAAAGTCCTCAATTTTTTCTTCCTTATTTTTTCAGTATTCACCTCTTATTTAAGTTTGGATCTTCAAAGGATTGATAGAATGATTTGCTGCTCATTTCAGTCACATGGTTGGATAATGATCAACTGTGGATATTGCGGATGATGCTCTCGAGACCAGATAGGAAGGAAAGGCCCGTTTTGCGGGAACAGGGTGGTGGTAAGCTCTTTACACTTTGTTATTTTCCTTACTTCCTAAGCCTTTGTAGTAACCTGCATGCATGTATCAGCGGATGCGGTTGGCGTGGAGAATGTTTGAGCCCGATTTCAAGGGTCAGGTTGAACTGATTGCGGTTGAGCTGAAGAAAGGCTTCAACCTTGAAATTCTTAGCAACTTCCGCGTACCGTCGCGTGCGGTGCTGGATGCCCCGGTTCCGGGAGACGCAAGAGGTATGTCGTATGTGACATTAGTTTTTTCAGTTTATCTTTTTGACTGGTTTTGTTGATTATGTCAATCCAGGTATCCTTGCGGATTTGGGGAAGTTTGAGAAACGTGTCCCCAAAAAGACTGTGGAGAAGAAAACTGTGAAGAAGACCGTGCGGGGTCGTGGCAAGGGGAGTGCTGAAGGCTCAGCTGCCCCTTCTTCAGTTTCTGAAGCCGCAGGTACCTATCGATCTTGTTCTCGGGGATATACCGATTACGTCGTAGTATCTGACACCCTTGAGGGTTTGGGTGTTATAGGTAGTGGTGCGGCTGCGGGTGGAACTGCTGTGGTTCCCCCCGTTGTTGGAGAGAAAAGGGGACCAGAGCAGAAGGCTGCTGGTGGTGGTGAACCGAAACGTCGGAGACTGCAGACCAAGAGAGTTGCTCCGGCGCAAAAGAAACCTGCAGTTGCTGCTGGTAAGTATATCCCTTTTCCTTGTTTTGTATGTGCAATAGGTGGGGATAATCATTAATGCTCTTTGTGTTGTAGAATCCCGAGATGCGGGGTATTCTTTCTTTGACTTCCCTGCGTCTCCTCCGCATACCGCTGCTGGGGGTGCGGGGGTATCGAAGGAGACTGTCGTGCCCCAGGAGCCTACGGTTCCTTTGGTTGGGCCGGTTCGCGATCCCCCCTGGAGAAGACGGTGGAAACGACTGCTGACCGGATTTTTGACACTGTGGATTCCTCGGACAATCTGATCTCTCCTAATGAGGGTGATGGATTGGACTTGAGGTTTTCAGATGCCGGTAAGCAGAAGTCTGATGCTGAGGTGCGGCAGCAGGATGCTGAGCCGCAGAAGTCTCCTGCTGGTGAGAAGGGTAGTGGCTCGTCTGCTGGTGGTGCGGGTTATGATGGGCCTCCAATTCAGCCTGGGGAGTCTGAATTGGAGTATTACTACCGCACGTACTCACAGGGTCGCAGTATGGTGTATCACCGACCCCCCTGGACTGTTATGCAGGGGGACGATATTTCTAATGACCCTGCGGCATGCAAGGAGATTCTGGGTGGTCTGGGCACCCCTTTTGAAGTCGAGCGCGCCCGTGCCGCACCCCGAGAGCTGCGTATAAACCAGCTCTCAACAATGCTGGTAGGGACTTCCATTGTGTCAAATGCCATTTTGGAAGATTATAAAGTGCTGGGCCGGCGCGAGGAAGATGCTGCTCGCATGCGGGCAGAAGCGGAAAAGCTGGTCCAGGCTGCTCGTGTGGGTGCGGAGCAGCTTGAGAAAGATA